>NW_008672120.1:59040-114163 GCF_000695815.1 Acanthisitta chloris | reverse complement strand
GCTGAAGGTAAAACTGAAATGAACAGGCAGAGTGGGAGAGGAGATGAGAAACACCACCAGAGACAACAGCTAGAGCTCTTTGTTCAGTTACTGGCCTGTTATGATGGATGCCTATGAGACTTAGCAAGCTCCTAATTTACAGTCTACGTTTTGGCTGACTACACTTTTAAAGTTAATCCACAATAGGTTTCTAGTGAGCGTAGAAGGGAAAAAAATAATTGCCTGTAGAAAACCTCTTAGCCTAGGTATGAGTGCTGTGCAGAGTTAATAATGACCATTGTGACCACAGAGAGGGAAAATTATTCTAATAGAAAGAAGAAATAAAAGGAGTCATGTCATTTTGCAAGACTGAGATCTAGAAAAACAATAAAGTTGAAGAGCCTGAACACACCTACAACTAAAAAGGTGAAGGGCAGCCAGAGGCTGAACACAGTAATGACTAAAAAGGTGAGGGATAGCCTCCAATAAGTGGAATTCCTTTTGAAGTTTCTAATGCCCTGCTCCAGTTGCCAATAATCACTAGGTTTATTGGCATATGATTCCTGCGAATCTTAAGACAATACTCCCTTTTTCATGGCTTTTATTTGAGATGCATGCAAACTGCTATGAAAAACAGCATTGTCCACAATGTAAGAGGAAATAAAGAACAAGAAAAGAACCCCTGCAGACAAAAAAGGATGAAAACAGCAGAGAACTGACAATGAAAGTTCAGACTGCATCTCACTAGAGAGTTTCAGCTGGGTTATTTCCAAAGACTCTCTCTCCAAAGGAGCAAGGTTGTGGTAATTTGCTTATGGTCTTCCACTGGCTTTGATGGCATTCAGGTACTGCAGACACAGTTTGCAATTTCCCTATGAACTTAAGGCAATCCAGCACAGAGGGAAGAGCAGTTTTGTCAAAAGGCAAATTGTAGTACTTAGTTCATCATTGTAATTAACTTTATTTGTTGCAGTGAGACACAGATGTCTCAACCAAGCAAGTGGGAGCTGCTGTTCAGCTAGATACTTTATGAACTACTCCATTGTGAAGACATGCGTTAGGCAAGTATGCAATATTTTAGGACTGATTTAAGAGGGTTTTGGACATTTAGATGCTTTGAAAAACATTGGAATCTCCAGCCTGTGTTTTCATTAATGCCTAGAAATAACTCAAAGTTCTTCACATTTTTTCACTGTTTTTCAGTGTCAAACTGAGTGGAAATTAGGAGTCTGATGTGTTTGTCACTTGATGGGTTAGATCAGTTGTTCTACCGCTTTGAATTAATTTTTCTCTCTGATTATGAGCAGATGTTTCACAACTGTCACTCATTTCTAGGGCCATCATCCATATTTGCATCTAGGTTTTCTATGTTTGTCTTATGTTTGAGATTTGGGCTCTTTTTATCTCCCAAATAAGGTATCCATTTACCTTGGAAAATAAAACCCAGTCCTTCCAGATTATGATTGATATTCCTGCATGTTTCTGGCCTAGATGGTAGGTGAAATACGGTTCCTACTGGACTTTATTTGGGATTTTTCTCAATTTCTCATTGTTTCAAGTGTTGAGTGGTTCTGTGTTGTTTATTGTTTTGTGGGTAGAGCCTTTTTCTCCATGCAGAAACTTTTATTTGAAACCAACTATTTAGAGATGAATTGATTTTTTTTTTTCTGATTTTTGACTGTTTAATTAGAGAAACCCTGGGATTTGGATAACTGTTTTCTGACCAGGATCTTGGCTTTGCTGTGCATTACTGACATTTATGTTAAACTGTACTACATCAGTATTTCAGTTTTTTGGCAAAGCAGGTGGAATATTTGAACATCTGCCCATCAGCCATGGAATCACACCTCATTTATTGAGGGAACTTGCCCCATTAATTTGGGCTTGTCCTTTTATACACTGTGCTGGGACTTGATTTAAGTCTTCTATTCATCAAAATTTGCACCACTAAATGCTTTTACAGTGCAGCTTTCACTAACCTGGTTTTATAAAGGTCACTATGCTAGGAAATTTATTCATTGTCTTGACTTGGAAAATTAGTTTTGAATACCAGGTGCATATATTGTGTATCAAACTGAGTACTGTTATGCAGCTTTATTGATTTACCGCTATTGTTACTGAGCAACTACAAGTATAAAAGTGGTGTTGAGGTATGATGCTAATGACTGCATAAGTTTATGAAACCAGCAAACATGAACTATAGAAACTAGGACATGTAAACAGAGTAAGGAACTGGTTTTATTTCAACAAGAAACCTCTACATATACTGTCCTGAATAGCTCTGCCTGACTCCTGACTCCACATATGCTCTAGAAACCAGATTTTCTAATCCTAAACCTTAGGGAAAGGGTGCTTGCAGAAGGGTGAGTTACTGTGGTGTGTTGAAGAAGAGCATTCTGTGGAGAACAAGGGTATTATATGAGCACCACAAACTGCCAGGACTCTTGTGACAGCATATTTGTGTTGAAACGCTCAAATAACCTGCTCGAATAGTTCTACTTGTTAGCATAAGTGTTTTGGGGGCTTCATGGTTTGCTCAAAATTTGCACTGAATGTGAAACTTTTTGTATAAAAACTACTTTAGGCCATTTCTACAGCTATGGTAAAAGTCAGGTACACGGGAACACCCACATGTGGTTGCTGAGTGTGATAAAATGAAGATACTACAATACTGTAATACACTGGTGGCTGTGGTTGTGGGCGAAGCAACCAGAGCAGTTTCATGATGCAATTCATCTGACATTAATGAAAAGGTGTATAAAAATGGGCTGCTTAGGGACACCATGACTTCTGTAACTTAAAGGGATCTTTAAGATCCCAAAGACAGGACTAGGTCTGACACGTTTAGCAGTGGTAAAAAGAGCTTGCCCTTTGCCTCCCCTGCTTTCTTTACCATGTGGTGTCCCAGGAGATGGTGCGTTTACCACACGTTCAGAAATGTGAGGTCTAAAAAAAGTACTACCTCTGACAATTTTAAGAGAGTTTGGAGGAATATTGCAATATTGGCAAAACCTGCTTGTTTATCAAAGCTGAACTTTACTTGGTTGTGTACATTTCTGTGTTCTTCTAGTGTTTCAAAGGGTAGTGATGAGTGTATTTATGACATAGCTATGAACTCTTTGCTTGTGAATAATGCTGCATATACTTGTCATTGAGGATGGAGTTAGACTGTATGCTGAGTGTCTTTGTTCAGTGACATCTCTAAAATATGTAGCACATAAAACAAGATTATATTACAGGTTTCAAATATAGAACTTTAATAGAAATGTAAGAACTCAGGTAAACGAGCTTTTAATGTCTAGTTAAAGTTTGGAAAGCAAACAGGCCATTCCTATGTAGGTAGAAATAAAAATAGAATAGAATTAAGGGGTAATAGTAAATTTAGCACATTGTGTACAGACCTATAGTATTTCCCTTAGTAATAATACAATGCTATGAAGTTAATTAATTTCAAAATAAATATAAGAAAAACTTTAATGAGCTGTTGCATCATTGTCTTCTTAAATCGGGCTAAGAGTTAGGAGAACAGATCTTACTAGATCTTCTCAAAAATTTTTTAGTTTTGGGGTATTCTTTTTACCCCACTCATTTAATTCCTTTTTCTGTTTCTTTTGCACCCTCACATCAGTAGATGAGATTACAATGCAATTCGCATATTCATCCTCATCTTATGTAGTAGAGTGCATGAAAGGAGAAAGGGACATCTACATACAGATTGTGAAGGTGATTCAAATGCAAAAAAAGAAAATGTGGCATCTTGTCTCTTGCTGAGGCTTACTGTTTTCCAGCCTCAGCTAGTGCCCTTGGGTACCATTCAGGAAAATCATTCCTGATGCAAACAGTTAGAAACAATTGCAACCTCTGCAAAACAGAAGTTGGATTTTGGACTAGATGATGCCATATCCCTCTGAGTGGTGAAGCAACAACTCTAACCATGGTATTTCATAGGCACTTACAGCACAACTGATGCAAAGACATGCAAAGTCAGTGCCAGTGATTGTCCCACACTGTTTTTGTAGTCAAGGTTAGTGGGTTCATGCCAGGTGCACAGAAGCTTGTATGCTCCCTTCTGGTAAGTGAGAGAGCGGATGTGATTTTTCTGGCTCCCCAGAGTATGCCTGTTTGAGATGCAGCAGCTGGAAGCTCAGTGCTTAACTGAGAGGCCCAAGCCCTAAGCAAGGATCATTGTTCCTCCTCCTTTGTGAACACTGCATGAATTTGCATGATTGCAAGTACCCTCATTGTGGAGCTGGCTTGATAAGAGATTTTGAGGCTTCACTAAAATTAGAACGTTAACTCTGATATTGTTTTGATGCTTTTAAAGTGTTCTCTTCTGAGCCAATAACACATAACTCTATCAATCTGTAACTTGAAACTATTTTGAAGCATCAAATTTGGCCTTCAGATCTTTCCTGTTTCCTATGTTTTAGGCTAAAAATCTTAATTAGATTACAGAGTTTGTGTTCTCTGTGCTGTGGATCCAGTCACCTTTGCATTGAGTTCAGCAGTGATTTGTGCCTAACCGAAATATCTTTCTAAAGATATCTGATCTTGATTACAAGGAAAAAGATGGAAAATCCATACCTGCACTTAGTGGTCTGTTACAATGATCATACATCTTTGCTGTTGAAAACACAAGCCCAGTTTAAAATGAGAACTTGCCTGGCCTTAGCTTCCCCCTCTTGAATTTTATCCTGTATTTCTCCAGTAACTTACTAAGATCACTTTATATGTTTGTGAAGGAAATAAATATACATCCATATTATAAACAAAGTACTCTTTTAAAACCAAAACACTGATAACCTGCTGCCTGTAATGTGGCAGAGTTGCAATCCCTGTGACTTAACTGGCAAATTAAACCTCTGTGTTGCTGATGGAACAGTGGAAAAAACCAAACAGCAGCTTGTGAGATTTAATGTCAGTGACTTGGACATCTCCTTTGTCATCTCTTAAAACACCATTAGCTAAAGTTACTTCGACCTGCTGGATATATAAAGATGTTCTCTTGGGTTGCTCTTATGCTGAAAACTTTTCTCCCAAACCTGTGAGAGCAGGAGAACCTCAGACACCTTTCGAAATACAGTGCAGTTGTGAAAAATCTTGACATCATATTAGCAGTTATACTCTGTCTTCTAATAAGGCAGCATGATTGGCTTTTGTTCTTTGTCTTTCATATTCTTTTCTAGAAGATTTTTATTCTTAGTCATGCCAGCCACGAGTGCTCTAATTCCCTCAAGCTCCTATGCCAACTGCAGGTACATCAAAATGTCTAGCTGATTGATTACTGACCTCTTCTTCCCAACGTGTACTTTTTATTGCATGATGTCCTTTCCCTTCCCACACCTTTTTCTCTTTACTTTTATTTTTCTGTTCACTTTGCCACAAGACCAGGAGAGTATTTTTATCGACAAACTGTTCTTTCTCGATCTTGGAATAGTGTTTTGGCTTTCTAATGAATTCTACTGACAGAACTTCCCATACAAAAGGCATATTTTCCTGCCTAATTTGTTCAGTCGAAGAAGTTTTGCTTAAATTTTTTTTATTCAGCTTTCAGAAAGTAAAAGTAATGCAGTAACAACCTATTTTTCCACTTTTTCTAGTTCCTTAAAATGCACTTAAATATGCAAGATTTTTAAAGAGCTTTTTAGACAGTTCCATCAGTTCCCACTCATGCAGATTAGCAACCTAAGTGGTTGGTTTTTTCTGGGATTTTATCTGATTTTTCTCTTGACTTTGGCTTATCTTGAAGGAGCCCTCATTCAAATATGCAATTTCTTACGAAACAGCAAACAATGATGTGCATTTTAAGTGTGCATATATGTCTTTATGTATATGCATATTTATATAAGACAATAATGTATACATTACTGTGTATAATTTGCAAGTAGAAGTAGTTCTCTGATTTGAAACACGAGATGCTCTGCAGTTGAAGAATTGATTGTCAGCTGCAAGAGCAATCAGAACGTAGATTCACTGTCATTATGGAATCTGAAATAAAAGCACTAAAAATAGATGAACTTTTGAATTTTATTCAGAGAAGCCAAGGAGAATATTGTAATAAATTAAACAATCCATTTTCTCTGGGGTTCATTCACACGTTCTATGGACTGTTAAACTGGAATAGACCAGCTACACTGCATGACCTAAGCCAATTCTTTCTCTACTCAGGGTTGCCCCCTGCAGTGTATTTGCAAACATTTTGACTAACACATTATCGAGTGAATCCCTTCTAGGACTTCTGTATCTCCTCCCGTGAATCTAACGGCTGCATTATTTACATATTTCCTTCCTTTGCTTAAGTCTTTCTCACTTCCCCATTTCTCATGCTTCCACCTTTCTTACAAAATTGATTCCCTGCATTGAACGATTCGCATCTGAAAGTTTTGCGTGTAGTGTCTTCATCATGCAGGTTCATTGATACCAATTTTCTCAGGAGAAAAAGGGGATTTTTTTATTTTGAAACTTTGGGCTCTGTAGATAGATGTCGGCCAAAATTGATTCAATTAGCACTCAGCATTTTATTTAATTATTTAAATTCATTTTGAAGAAGTGAGTTCATATTTATTCTTTTGCTTGTGTTTCACACGTTTTTGTTGAGTTATAATCTCCAACAAGCAGCACTGGTCTCTCTCATTATTTATTGTTTTGATGCAGAGAGCAATTAAATATAATTAACTGGATGATTATCATTTTCTGGTAGAATTTGCTAAGAATGCATATGCTCCTGCAGGGAGTTGCTTGCTATTTCCTGCACCACTGATCTGATGCTGTTTGGAGAGAAGCCTTTTTCCCCCTCTCTATTTACTGCTTCACTGATCTGGGGAAGGAAGAAAGTTAGTGTATGGAAATAAGTATGCCTTAGCTTGTGAATAGCTATCTCATGGAGAGCAAAAGGAGAGAGTTTCACATTGTCTTTGTTGCAGTTCTGAGATGCAGAAGCACTAAAATATTTGGAACTGGACCATGAAAAATGGTAACTGTGCAGGCTTTTCTGCTGCCTATGTGATGTTGGGGAACTCATTCATGCCAAAAGGCTTTGGTTTATTTTTGGTTTATTTTCCAAGATATCTTTTCAATTGTCAGAATCTATGGCAGTAATGTGTTCTTTAAGTGTACAGAACTGATAAATTTCCTGCATTAGGAATGAAAGTCATCATTTTCCACAAACCCAGCCTGGTCAGCATGCCACTAAACCCTTACTTAAGCCTTAAGATATTCTATGCACAAATTTAAGTGGTAGTTGGCTGAGGAATACGTATTCTGCACTGTGGTTTTGTAATTGCCACTATTAAGCTGATCCCTCAAAACTGATGTTAATATTCTGTTATTTGCTATCACACAAGGTGGTAATTTGAAATTCTTAGATATTCAGCAGTTCATCTCATCTGAAGGTAAAATTCTTTTCACTAACTTGGCACTTGGTCCTCTCTGTTGGAATTCAGACCTGAATCCCATTTAACACTTCATGCCTTGCTGTGTAATTAAAGTGCTATATAGCATTTTCTGTGCAGCTACGCTACAAAAAGAAGTATTTTTTAGCCAAACTTTGTTTTGATAAGTGGTGATTTAAAGGTCCTAAAAAGGATCCTTTACTGTAATCCAGAAATGCATTCAGTTAATTTTTGTTTGCATTTAGGACTTTGAAGAACCCTGTTTTTTCCTGCTAAGTTGTCATTTTCAATAAACCTTTTTCTCCACCTGTGTTAGAAGCCCATCCAGCTCGCAGTGCACTGCTCCAGTGAGATTTCTCTGTTTGATTCTTACATTTGTGTAATACAACCTTACCAGTAAAACATTCTTTCCCATCTTTGCTTTTCAGAATGTCTGACCCCTTTCTTGCAAACTTTCAGGACTTTTTAAAGTTATGTTTGTATGTTTCTCTTCCTTTTTGCTGAACAATGTTCTCTAAAAATCTCTTTGGACGTTCTGGCAAGCACCACACTTAGAGGCTTCACATGACTGTGCAAATGTTAGCTAATTATGTCTCCTGTCATTCTGTGAGATCGGCTAGTTTTATCATCTGCATTTGCACAGATGGGAAATTCAAAATGAGAGATTTTCAAGTGATTTGCCCTCAACCAAGCCAGATGAAACAGTCAACAGGAATTGTTGTTTCCCACAACCCAGAGCAATTCACCTAGGTTTTGGACACTGACTGACTCTGAATAAATATATCTTTTCTAAGTGCAGCGAGTTTTAGACAAAACAATCTGTATTTCTAGCAATAGCTATTCTGGAAAGAGCTTGAGATGCATGTACCTTAATGCTGTGAAGCACAGATATGATAATCCAAATTGTTGTGTAACATAGCCTATGCATTCCACCCAAAATTATGCATGGCCCTCAAACATGGAAACTGAGCCACTGTTCAAAACAGACATTTTTTGGCAGAGAGGTTTTATGGGGTTGTTTACAATCCTTCTTTGTCTTAATGTATGTCAGTATACAAATAAATACACACTTTGCAGCTGGGTTTTTCTAAGGAAGTTACTGAGAGGAATTTGCTTGCTACTTCTCTGTGTTATTTTAGTAAATATATGTACGCAACGTTTTATCTGTATATTATATATAGTCAGGTACATATGTAAAGAATTCTAATAGATATTAGTTCATGTCACAGGTCTGAGAGAACAGGGAAGCACCATGTGAGAAGGCTCAAGGAGAACCTCATTACATGATTCCAGTACTTTGTAGCATGGCTACAAAGAGGATGGAGGCTTTCACTTCACGTGGAGCCACATGGAGAAGACAAGGGTCAGTGGGTACCAGTTGTAGTGGGAGAGGTTCCATCTTGATATAAGAAAGATATTTTTAGAGTGAGAACAGTCATTCACTGGAACAACCTCGACTTGGTGGATTTGGTAGAGTTCCCATAATTAGAGGTTTTCAGAATGCCATTGTAGAGGATGCTAGATAATCTCATCTAGGCTCCCATGAAAGGCTGGACCTGTAAGGGATCTTTGGAGGTCCCTTCAAAGCTGGGCTATTGTATGATTCTATGAGAAGGCTGAAGGGTCAGAATTTCATGGGGGAATGTATCCGTTCATAAAGGCTGAGTTTGCTGCAATTGTTGTGCAGACACAACATTTAAATGGCCCAGATGTGCTAGTCAGTTCTTGTCGAGTTCCTTCAGAGATATTTTTAGCCGCATTTCACAGAAAGCTGCTTAAGGTCTTTTATTCATCAAAAAGTTACACTTAGAATCAACTTTCAAAATATGTTAAAACCTTTATAACAACAGACTAGTTGGTGTTTTGCTGTATTTTGCCCAGTGAGGTTGTGGATGCCCCATCCCTGGCAGTGTTCAAGTCCAGGTTGGATGGAGCCCTGAGCAATTTGGTTTAGTGGGAGGTGTCCCTGCCTATGCAGGGGGGTTGGAACTAGATCTTTAAGGTTCCTTCCAACTCAAACCTTTCTATGATTCTATAACTTCTAGTGGGTTGACTCTGTGTCTTAAAGGTAACTTGGATTGGACAATGATGTTTCAAAATCAAGACTAGGATTTAAAATTTTTGAATTAACATGCCTGGAGCAGAATTGCATTATACAAATAGCAAGAGCAGACATGACATGTATAGAGTCTACCACTTGGAAGGTGATCCAGTTTTCATTTGTGCTTGTTTTATTTTGCTAGACCTAAATTCCCAAATCTGGCAGGCTGTGAGAAGCCAAATCTGATCTGAGTACTCTCATACTGTCCTTTAGGTTATGTGTTCACCAGTTCCACAATGCTGTTCAATTACTGTCTTCATGGCCAATCTACACATAGTAGTTGCCAATGCAACTGCTGTTTTAGATGTGTAGCGAGGTAAAACTAATACCTTTTTGTATTTATTTTTTTTCTAGCTGGCATATTTATGTAATTCTTTTAGCACTTTCTGCTGCTTCCATGCCATGCTGTCCTTCGTTCTGACCACATCTTACTCTCTGTAATTCTCCCATATTAATAGCTTTGTAAAAGAAGTAGGCAGAAGTATATTTATTATCTGTAAGATGATAAGTCTGTCCACTTGGTGACCTCAAACAACTTGCCATTTTTTCCTGATATCATCCTGATATTTATCTTGGGAGGTATATTTCTACTTTGCAAAAGTAAAAATTGAAAAAAGCACTTTCAGTCCAAGCAATTGAGGGAAGCATTTTGTTCTTATTACTTGAGGGAATGAATTAAATTCAGGCTTGAGATATGCCTGTCAATGCCTTCTTGAGGGATCTGCTATTTTAAGAGGAAATATTCGGCAAGGTTTATAAACCTTTAATCTAGAGTCCTCTGGCTTCTTAGAGTGGCACTTTTAAAAGACAGTCAGCTATGTTCCATACTTTTAAGAGCTTCTAATCTGGTGATAATGTGTGTTGGACATTGCTAGATGGACTAGCTCCATGGGCAACAGTTTAATAAAGTTTTGCCTGTTTTGGCTGTGAGAATTAGTATTTCTTTCTCTCTCTTATTTTTTTTTCCTCTCCTGATCTGCTTTGACAGATAAGTTGTGGTATCTTACAGGCAGTCTCTGGAATGGACCTACTGGAAGCCTGGCTCCTATAGGAATTACTCAGAGCAGGCATATCACTTAACCTGAGAAAAATTATTCTTTAAAGATTACATGTTGAGATAAGAATAGTGCACATTCTCAGTCCATCAAAATGTAAAAGTTTTGAAAAATATTCCTATGCTGAATTAGGATGAAATGTTGACATTTATTAATTAAAAAAACTCACTCCTGTACAGAATAATCCTTTTGTTCAGAGAAGTTTACAGGTTTTATTAAAAATTAAAATTAGAGCTTTCTTGTTTGAAAATGTCAAGTAAAACCTTGACAAGCACTTTGAGACTGTACTCCAAAAGATGATTGATTAAATTTGAACTTCAAAAAACTTGCAAAAAGTTAAATAGTGTTTTCTAATGAAAAACACATTTTCATGAAACTTTTCCAGACCAGTTTTATCCCATACAGTACTCAGTTCTCTGTTTCCTTTTGCTCTATAGAGCAATGTGATTTTATAATAATGCCTGTTAAAAGAACAGTAAGAAAGAAAATTTTGGAGAAAAAGTGAAAAGGAAAATGAGGGGGTAGTATTATAGTCCTATTAATCATGCTTATCCTGGGAGGTGCTCCCAGGTAGCACTTTAGTTGCTATCACCATGAAAAAATATTTTACTTCTACATTATTAAGCATTCATTTGTAAGGCCTCCATTATGTAAAGTAGCTGTCAGCTCTGGTGAAATCTATTACTGCTATCTTTATAACTTACTTTTCACTTATATGTGCACAGTCTTTGAGCTAGAAGAACTACATTATTGCAAGGGAATATTCTAACTATATATTTCAATTTTTCACATTTATAAACCAATCTAAATATAAATACAGCATATGTAATCCATATGTGACTCCTGTTTCCAGAAAGCATTGGACTTGGAAAAATTACAGCTTGTCAGTTACTTTTTCATTAGTAGTGTTTGTAACATTCAAACACTACTTAGTGTTTTTCATATTTGTCATACTGCTCAAGACTGCAGCAATCTCTATATATCTCATTCCACCTGTTGTTCTGTCATTTCTGATAATGGATTTTGAACTTTCAAGACATAATCAATCAGAGAATTATTGCAAATCACTGCATTATGTTCTTTAGTGAAACATGTCAGACGGGGATCTTAATGCCATTCACTGTTTAAAAGGGTATGCTGGTTTAGGCTGGGGTAGAGTTAATTTTCTTCACAGTGGCTAGTGTGGGGCTATGTTTTGGATTTGTGCTGAACACAGGGCTCTTAATATGGAGATGTTTTTGTTATTGCTGAGCAGAACTCATACAGAGCCAAGGCCTTTGTTGGTTTTCATACTGCCACACTGGCAAGGGAGTTAGGTGTGCATGGGAGACTGGGAGGAGACACAGCTGGGACAGGTGACCCAAACTGACCAAAGGGGTATTCTACACCATATGGCATCATGCTCAGTATATAGAACCAACTACTTAAAAAGGCTATCTGGAAAGGGAGGGAAGAAGAAATAGGGGGGAAAAAGGTCTGTATCAACCAGCTTTCAGGAGTAACATATATTAGTCCATGGCTTGCCTTGCTGTTACATAGAAAATGGTCAAAACTCACTTAACAGGAGTTTGATGACGTCTAGTAGAGAATTAACATGGTGTATTCTGAAGTTGTTTACAATGAAGTTAGACCTTAGGTGATGTAGTGTGTCACTGTGTTCTGAAGGTGTATGTTAAGCTGGCAGAGCTATTTCAAGTTCCAGCTAGTGCCTAATGCTTTTAGTGGCCTAAAACATTCTCTTGAGTAGCAGTGAGCCAGGTTTTTGCAAGCAGCCATACATGGGTCCAGCCAGGGTCCTTGCCTGCCCAGAGCACTAATGGAAGGCAGCTCCAGTGTGTAGTCTGTGCTACTGGATGGACAGTGTGCTGTCCACCCTTGAGACTAATGGGGCAAGCAGTAACCTACCTTTGCATACAGTTGGTTTCTTACTCAGGAAACAAAAAGCTGTGAGAGAAGAAAACACTCCTGTGTGGTGCCTCATTAGTTTGTTCTCTCTTCCCTTCTTCCACAGTGATATCCCACTGATGCTTCAAGTCCCTTTATGTCTGTACCATTCAGAGCAGGAGTTACATCTCTCTAAACATAACAAACTCCCAACAGGGAAAATATATGCTCACTTCTCAAACCATCTGTACTCATATGTGAATAGAGATAGATTCGAGAGATTTGCAACACATTCATGCATAAAAGTGGAGAATAGTTAATTCTGATGTGCTAGAGGAAACTGCTGCAGCATTGTTACATTCCTTAGAAAAATTATCACATTTGTGCAGCCTGTATTCAATATTTACAAAGAGAATGGAGATGGAACATTTGATCATCTGGCAGTGGACCAAAGGTACTCCCCCCAGAACTGTGAGGAGGGATATCTTCAGGACAACAAAAATATGTCAGAAGCTTGCAGGAGGGATTACAGTTAATGAAATTATATGGACATATGAAATTGGCTCTGCCTACAAAAACATTTAAGTAAAAGCCATAGGAGACTATAACAATCATGGAAAACTGACTGGCATTTTTTCAGGCAGTACAGTTGAAATGAAATTATAAGACTTCTGGGTAAATAATAAAAATCTAGATGAAAAAAACCCTTTTGACATACGTTTAAATAAATCGCAAGGTTTCAATTAACCATGAACATGTTGGGAGAAAATTTAAAAAATGTGCTCTGTGTGGTGAGTGGGGAACAGGCTGACAGGTGGCACCCAGAGTTGGGGTGTAAGTAGCTCCTTCTCAAATGGGCAGCCTGTCACAAGTGTGACAGCAATTGATATTAGGCCCAATGCTGTTTATAACTTGCTTAGTAATTTTGATGATGTGATCAAGTGTACCTTGACAAAGATTGTTGATGATACCAAACTGTGTGGGGAAGGGGACACTTCAGAACCTGGATAGGCTGGAAGTGCGGGCTAACCAAAATCTTAGGAAGGTTCCACAAGGGCAAGTGTAAGTTCATGTGCCTGGGAAACCATATTAAAGGAGTGTAGCACAGGCTGAGATCTACCTGGCTGGGGAGCAACAGTGGGTCCTGGTAGACAACAGTGTTGCTGTGGCAAAGACAGTCAAAAGGATGCTGGGTTGCATCAACAGCAGCACCCACAGAGATAAAGGTGTCATTGTCCCACTCTACTCAGCAATTGTCATGCTACACCTGGAATACTGTGTTCACTTTTGGTCTCTGCTACACAAAAAGAACTGAGCACAGGCTGGAGAATGTCCAGAGAAAGGCCACAAAGATGATCCAAGGACTGGGAAGCTGGCTGCATGAGGAAAGGTTGAGAGAACTGGGTTTGTTCAGCACTGAGAGAAGAAGGATTAGATATTATCACCATTATCCTGTATTTAAGTGTTGACTAAAAATAAGATGGAGACTTCCTTTTCACAAGGAGTCACATGGAAAAGATGAGGAATATTGGGTACATATTTGTCCTGAGGAGATTCTGATTGGACACAAGAGAAAGCTTTTTCATGATCAGCCATTGGAATAATCTTCCCTGGGAAGTGGTTGATTCCCAAGTGTTGCACACTTTTAAGATCAAGAAAGACAGTGTGCCAGGCCATCTTGTCAAGACCAAACAAAGTTGGATCAGATGGTCCTTGACATTCCTTCCAACCTAGTATTCTATGATTCTACAAAAATAAAAGAGATCACTGTATTAAAAGTGAAGAACATAAAAAATACCAGCTAGCCATGCAAACATACTGTAGGATGAGAGAGATGCAGAAGGCAGTATGTTTATAGAGATAATAAAAGACTGAGTGAAATAAAGGTCTTGATACTGAGATCGAACTGATTCAGCCTGATTTATAGGGGAAGATATATTTGTGACAGCAAGAATAAAATTATGTGTATAGTTGTTCATAAAGAAACCTTTATACAGTGTTTGTTCCAAGGTATATCTGACAATTAATTTTGCATTACATTTTCCATTTTAATTACTGCTTTTCCTTATATTCTGACAGTAGACTAATGACTTGCAGGCTAATGAAAACTGCCACAAAGGACAAAAATAAAGCCTACAGAAGAGCTTGCTGCATATCTTTATCTCCAGCAGCTCTGACAACAATATTTGCATATAGTTGTACTGGTGGGAAATACAGAGATTCTTTGGTGTCTGTCTGAGGATCTGCCTGAAAGCTGGTTAATCACTGGTTGTTTTACAATGATGGGATTAATAGAAAAGAGTTTCAGCCATAGTAAAGCCTACCTTTTGTCCTCCTCCTTCAGCACATCATCAGTCTTTTTCCCTTTTCCACTTTATGAAGGTATTTCGGGTCTTTGATCGACTTTGTTCAGAGTGAACACAGGGGAGTGTAGAAGGTAGTGTGGAATGTAAGTTCTGAGGCAAACAGACCAAGAAAACAGCTGTGCATTCAGAGCTACATGTCTACTGCTAGCATTGAGGACTGAGACATATGCAGCCGTTTCACTTGTTCAGTGTTAAATTTGCCAGATGTATTCTCTCTTCTCAGTCAGACTTCCCTTTATTTGTGATGTGAGAGTCTAAGGGGAAAAAAAAAGAGAAAAAGATCCAGCAATTGTTTTGTCATGCTGCAGTTAAGGTAGGATTTTAAAAATTGACAATGTGTATTATTAGTCACAATAGCATCCTATTTGAGAAACAGTATATGCCAATGCAGTTAAAGCCATTAAAAGCACTCAAGACATTTTCAAAATTGGTCTTTGACATGCACCTCACTCAAGGTCAACTGGTTTGTGATGGCAGCACTCAGAGCTTCACTTTCTTCTGTGCCTTTGCTTTGTTTTTAAGCTACTTTCCAGGAATTAACTCACATTGGAGTAGAAGGGATTCTTCTCCTATGCCTCTTCACTTCTATGACCCACTTGATTTAATGTTTTCTTAATGGCATCTGTAGGTTTGCCTTTGCAGGAACTGGGTTGTGGGTCTAAAGAGATCTACTGTGTCAACAAAAAATTCAGGGTTTCTCACAAGAATTAATCACTGGAAATTGATGTCAGTGGCATATTTTTCTAATAAAAATATTGATTTCACTCTGCTGTAATGATAAGACTACCGAAATTTTAAAGGCCAAGAAAATTGCAACCTATCAATCTCTGTGTTATATATATGTGTATCATATGCAAGTGCTTTGTGCTTCAGATTCCAAGACTGAAATTAATTTATTGCATTAAGTGCTTCAGATTCCAAGACTGAAATTAAAAGTTCCATCCTTTATGGCATTTAGCTTGCTGTAAACCACGTATTTATTGGATCTTTACAGCACTTTATACAGGATGAGGCAACATCAACATCTAATATATGGCATTGAAAAGCTATGATTGAAAATTAAAGTGCATAAATATTTCCAATCAAGAAGTGAAAACTTCTAGCATAGTACATGGTGTCCAAAGAAAAGTACAGGCATGTGCAAGTAAAGCTGCAAATCAAACAGTGATGGTGGACTAACTTTAGGTTGTCTTGTGAATCACAGTTTGGGCTGAAAGCCACATATTAGCCCAAACTGAGGAATTTAACAGACAGAGCAAAAAGATGAGAAGGGCAGGGTTTAACGTAAATATGTCAATGCCTGATCCAGCTGTGAAAAGCATGACTGTGTAGAGCATTTATAATTTCACCAGAAATCATAGAATCATAGAATGTCAAGGAGTTGAAATAGACTGTAGAGATCATCTGGTCCCAACCCCACCTGCCATGGTTAGGGACACCTGCCACTAGACCAGGTTACTCAAGGCTTTATCCAACCTGGTTTTGGACACTGCCAGGGTTGGGACATCCACGACCTCCCTGAGCAACCTGTTCCAGTGCCTTAGCAACCTCACAGTAAAAAATTGCTTCCTAATATCTACTCTGAATTTTCCCCTCTTTCAATTTTTACCCATTGCTCCTTGTCCTATGACTACAGTTCCTAACAGAGAGTCTCTCTCCAGCTTCCCTGTAGGCCCCTTCAGATACTGGAAGGTTGTTATGAGGTCTGCATGCAACTGTTGGTTCTTCAGTGTGAACAGGCCCGACTTTCTCAGCCTGCCTTCATAGACGAGAACTTTGTGACCCTCCTCTGGACTTGCTCCAACAGTTTCATGTTCTTCTTATGTTGGGGACATCAGTACTTTATGCAGCACTCCAGATGGGGTCTCACAAGAGCAGAGGGGGAGAATCACCTCCTTCAACCTGCTGGCCATGCTTTTGGTGCAGCCCAGGATTTGGCTGACTACTGAGCTGTGAGTGTGCACTGCTGGCTCAGGTTGAGCTTTTCATCAACCATCATCCCCAAGACCTTCTCCACTGGGCTGCTCTCAATGACTTCTCTGCCCAGCCTATGGGTGCATCTGGGATTGCTGTGACTCAGGTGTAGGTCACTGCACTTCACTTTGTTGGGACTTCATGAGGTTTGCTTTGGCCCACCTCTCAAGCCTGTCAGAGACCCTCTGGATGGAAACTCTTCCTTCATTGTGTTGACTGCACCATTCAGCTTGGTGTTATCAGCGAACTTGCTGAGCATTTACTCGATCCCACTGCTGACAAAATCCTTCTACTTAACTCTGAAAGATGAGAAAAAAAATGGCTTTCTGGGATAGTTCTTTAGAGAGGCAGTTTTCTGTAATGTCTATGGCAGGAGATGTAAATTTGGTCTAGGATCAAGGCATACGTATCTTTAGTCTCTTTGCTTTGGGTTCTGTTTGTGTATTCCGGCCATACGAACCTGAGGGGGACTAAGTAATGCCCTACCACCTGTGAAACATAGTCCCAGTTGGTTGCATGTGGATCAGGTTGAGGACATGCAGATGGTGTGTATTTCCTTATCAGAGGGAAAGACACAGTTGAATAACTTTATTTGATTTGAGACATGCTTGTGGGATCTTCCGGGGGTGGAAAATACCTGTTCTGAATTCACTATTTCCTTTCTCCCATGAATTTCCTTTTGTAGGTAATCACTTGTGGCCCAGTGTTATCCTGACAGTTACAGTAAAACAGGAGGGAGAATTTAAATATGTTTCTAATACTACTTCATTTCACTAACTATTTTCTCTTTGTGCAGCCAGATAACCACATAGATCAAGTCTTGATCCATTATAATCGTATCAGCTGAAATTAAATGGCAATTAATATTTATAGGGAGTTCTAAAACTTTATGATTTATCATCACTGAGAAGTATTATGGCAATCCCATAATTTCATGTAATAAAGCAACATCTGTCTTTTCTTTTGGTAAATCCCAGATTTTGTCTGTTCTTCTGACCAGCCTACATGAAGTTGGCTTTTAACCGATGGAACACACTCACCACCCCCTAGACACACTTGTTGGATTAAACACCAATGTTTAATCATGTTTCTTGTGTCTGAGGTATTTGTTAGATCAAAATAAAAATTAAAATAAAATGTGTAAGGTCCAGTGAATGAGCCCAAGCAAACACTCCATTTCTAAGACCATGCCCAAGTTGCCAAATGCTGGAAGCAGAAAACTGGAAGGAAGTCAGATAGCTCTGTAAGGCCTAGCAACTCAATGCTCAGTGAAAATGCTTTCAAATTGCACAAAGCCAGCTCTATAGATGTTTGCCAAGCCTTGACCAGAATATTTCTTTCTATTGCATGAAAAGAATATGAAAATACTGCATGTATTGCAAGGGTAGGTGAAGACTATTAATCAGAAACTTAAGCTGATATATGTTAACTAGTGTCAGGGTTTGAGCACACCATGGCAACCAGTGTAAAATACTTTGACTAAAGCAAAGGTCTCAGGCAGTCAAAAATGGGAAAGGGTTGAGGTAATAAGGAAAGTCTTAAAGACCTTTATTTAAAAAATATCACTTATCCATCCTCTACAGCTGCCAAAATTTTTACAGAGAATCCTCTCATTTCCATGCTACCGTTTCAAAGTTTGTTAATTATTACAAGGGATATTTTTGCTGGAGGAAATCTAAAAAGGACTCATTGTAGAGGGCTAGAAGAGCCTCTTGATTTTACTTTCAACTGACTTAACAGGACTCTATTTTCCTGATGGAAGAAGGCAGGTGTGAAAAGAGGTTTAAAAAGAAGGCTAAAGAGATAAAGAAAATAGTTTCTACCTCTCAAAGTAGCTTTTTCTAAATCTTACTGCTAAGGTGTCACAGGTACAAACCTTGGCTTCTTCATTCAGTCTGGAATGTGGCAAACCTCTGCTCAGCAAAGTTATTTAAACTGTTGTCTTCATTTGGCACTTTTTCTAACAGGAAAGCTGCAGAAGATACAGCACTGGTCAGTTCAATCAAACATTTATTAGAGTGGAGTGGAAACTGAAGACAGAGACAAGAAGGTAAGGCAAGGCAGCCAGAAAGAGAAAAGGCTTCAGATTTACTTACTTGGTGGCACTGAGGATTTAGTCAAAACCTGAACTCTGTCTCATCTGCTGAGGCCATCACTATGTGGCTGATAAAAGTCCACTGATATTACAGTGGATTGTGGTCTCTCAGAATTAGTTTGCTGGCAGCTGCCATGGAGGAACTAGTTCCTTTCAGCTCCTTCCTGGCAACAGTGTGAGAGTATTATACCTTCTGCTTCATGGGTTGGTTAAACTGAGGAGCCTACATGGGTGGATTCACACACTTTCCCTGTTTTCTCTATGATGTCAGAATAAAGTGACAACCCTTTGCACACTTGTTCCTCAAGTGTTTAACTGGAAAATATCTTGAAAAATGTCTTCTCATTATAGGTATGAGATTTTGGAGCATAATTGCTGGTTTCCAAATGCTGAGGGAATATAAAGCTGGTCTGGTAAGCTCCAGGAAAATGTTCTCACTATGGCATACTTGCATGCCATGAAGCATTCTATTAGTATTCTTTGAAGCTAGAGGAGGAAATTTTATTCCAAATGAAAATTAACTTAGCAAAACTCAAATGAACAGAAAATGACATACTAAAAAGATTACAAGCAGAGGGCTAGATCAGAACCTTAAATTAACTAAAAATAACTCAGTAAGGTGAATGGAGAGGACTATCAATATCAAATCAACGTAAAAAGAAATTGGTTTTACAATGCCTTTCATGGTGTACTCTTTAATATGTGATAACCATATTGGAAATTCATTAGTATGCAGAAAACCATGGGAACCATATGGAAATACATCTTACAAAGGACTAGCACACAATAAATTTTACAAAAGGCATAAAATATCTTTAGGATGAATGATCACTCTGAAAGTAATGTGCACTAAAATTGTAGGAGTGGTATTCACTCATTAGTTGTATGAAGCCATTAACTTCACAAAATCATTCTATTTTGCATAACCATTTGTCATATAAAATCATTAGCTCTCTCATAAAATTGTTAGAAATGCGAAATGATTTTTCAAAAAAATCATTAGTTACAGGGTATTGCATTATAAAAATCAGTGGCATATTACTTCATCATTTTCTGCATAAAAATGTGTCGGTTATGTAAAATCATTTATGTTGATAAATAACTTTTAAAGTAGCTTTATTGTTCAATAGTCAGGCTGTTAGCTGTTCGGTTTCAATAGTAATTTTTATGGTCAAGACATTTATTAGTTATGAAAAACTCTGAAATGAACTAGAACAAACATTACTTTCTACCCTGCTAAAATTGACAGTTTTAAAAAGCAATCTTGTTCCCCATAAATGTGCTCTTAGAGTTTTAAATAGTGGCAGCTGTTTCCATTTATTTACCATCATTTTGTCACTGTTTGAATTCTATTCACTACAGCTTTCAGGTTCTCATTCTCACATCCTAAGCTAAATTCAGGTAAAAGCTTTCATAGCAGTGTTTTTGGTCATAACACAGTTCTGTATAGAACCCAGTTGTACTAGGAATAGTGATTTGCATATCAGAATGAAACCCACTGTCTCACTCTCTCACACAGTAGCCAGAAGACTTTTAAGCACATCAGGATTAATTAATCTGTGGAGGTGAGAAATTTGAAATTTGTAATTTGTGCTTTAGCAGGAACTAATTAGTACCTGTGAGAGCCACATGAAGATGTCCAGTGCTGTGGAGGAAAACCCACAGATTTCTAGCTCATAAGACCTCTGTTGGGGAAAGTGAGCTTCTTGAGCAATGTTTGTTAAAGGTCAATTATTTTAACTATTGAATTGTCCAGTTATAACTTTAAACAGCATGATGTGCAGTTTTATAGAAGCAAGAAAACTTTTTCTTTCAAGGAGTCTATAGGCTAAGACTTACCTACTATTGCAAACCTATGGACAAGGGATACGAGAGAAACAGGCAACATATCATATACTGACCTCTGTGTTACAGAAGCAACCTATGTCTTGTCAAAACCACTGAGATTCCCTGAATATCGCTTGTAGTATGTTTACTTTGGTCAGAAACTAGGCTCTTGCTCGCTCCCTTCTTCAGTGGGATGGAGAAGAAAATCAGAAGACCAAAAGAGAGAAACAACTCACAGGTTAAGATACAGACAGTTTAACACGTGAGAGAAAGAGAGGAAAAAAGTGATGTTAAGGCAGTCATTAATGATGTCCCACAAGCAAGATCAATGCCCAGAAAGTCTCTGAGCACTCTACTTTGGAGAAGCTACATCTACAGTTTTTATTACCGAGCATGGCATTACATGGTAGTGAATACCTCTGGGTCAGTTTGGGACAACTGTTGTGTCTCCTCCCAAAATCTTGCCCACCTCCAGCCTACTCACTCTGAGGGCAGACTAAGAAACTTGGTCAGAGACAGACTTGTAGGGACAAGTAGTGTTCAGTAATAGCTAAAACTGTGGTGTGTCATTAACACTTATTTGCAAATCCAAAATACAGAAACATATGGAATGCTATGACAAAAACAAACTCCATCCCAGACAGACATAGCACATCACTACATCAGCAGTCTAACAAAACTGTGTCTAAAGAGACAGCAAACAAACTAACAGAGAAATAAAACACCTCTCAAACCCACAAAAAGCTGCCCCAAATTCCCACCCCCAGAGCTATGTTGCAGAATTTTCAGGAGGCATGGCCATAGACTC
This sequence comes from Acanthisitta chloris, assembly GCF_000695815.1. NCBI lineage: Eukaryota > Metazoa > Chordata > Aves > Passeriformes > Acanthisittidae > Acanthisitta > Acanthisitta chloris. The sequence goes on along the minus strand of NW_008672120.1, from coordinate 92,683 downwards.
AGTTATGCATTCTATTTATGGCAAAAATTAAGAGCTTAAGACAGTCTTTCGCTCCGTATAATTTGGTGTATTCTTTAAAGTACAAAACAGTAATGTCAGCTGAAAGTCAGTCTTCCAGAAATGTTTAAAGTACACACAGAAGTACCACTCTTTGTGGGTAACTTCTGGTTAAGGGCTAGGATGTGGATCAGCTTTAATTTCTAAGGTTAAGAATGAAGAAATTTAATTGGATTGATGAACAAGTGACCACTGAACTGATCAAAATAATATTTTCATTCAAAAGCTGTAGTATATGTTCTCTTCCATCCCTGTCTCACCCTGTTTCTCTCAACAAATTTGCTATACTTTTTAGGTCTTGATGATGTACCCATTCACTGGGATTTCTGGATTGGTGGAATTAGGCTCAAGATCTAAAACGGTGATAGAATATCGTTTCATTGAGATCATCTATCTACAGAAAAGCGGAGCACAGATGGCCTCTAGCTCTTCATAACTCTTAAGGTGAATTTTCACTTCTGCATGTGCTTTTGTGAATTATTCTGTCCTAAGTCCCCTTCCCCTGGATTGCTGATTCCGTGGACAACCCACCCATGTATTGTGAGGGGACTGTTTTGCTTACCATGGCACGACTCTGGTCTTTCCAGATGTGCAAATCATTGGTAGCAGAAAAGGTCAGACCCTGAGAAGCAATCCTGAGGCACAACTTTCCTCTTATGATAGGAACTAACTGCAACTTAAATTTTCATATTGGTATTGTTAAGATTCTTTCTGGTGTAAGAAGTATTTCAGTCACAGATACATTCAACTCTGCTTAGTCAATTGCTTCAGAAAGTGAAGGGGGAAAAATGTGGGACAGAGCAAGAGAGTGAGAGAGAAGGAGACAGAAAATATGAGTGGAGACATGCAGTTCTTCACAGGCTCTCAGCAATTCATCCTGAACAGGTAAATGACTCTGGACAGAGTAACTCCACTTAAAGGAGAAGGCATAAAACCCAATATGACTTCCCTAAGCTATTAAAAAGTACTGCAGTCATCCATGTCATTATGTGGCAAACAGGAACTGCATTTTTCAAGAAACCTGTATTACAGAATAAACAGTTTCCCTTATTTCAGTGCTTGAAAAAATCTCTTGCTGTTTTAACTTGTGTGGTAGGTGTCTAGACAAATACCTGGCGCTTGGAATTAACAGATAAGCCATTGCATTCTCCAGATGGGCTTACCTCTTTCACCTTGGTATTGGTTTTGGTGATATACTTTACAATTCTCATTCTCTTTCATCCTCATTCCAGAGGGCTACTACTTTAAAGAGTTTTACAAGTGATTGCAGTTTTTCTCCTCCAATTGCCATCTTTACTGCTTACAATCTATTCCCACTTAAATGATTTCCTCACTTAAAACCTGAAAATAATATTATAAATGTGATTTGAGCTCCATTAGGTCTTCAGTCTTCCTGAATTTTTACAGTCTGTAACTTGACCAGGCTGCATTTTATATAGTTTCTGAGAGTGTCCCTAATGATATCCATTAGGACAGAAAACATTCTGAAAAAATACCTGAAATAAGTTCCTCAGAACTACCAAATTATAAATAGTACAGAACAATCTGAATTGTGATTCTGTAAAGAAAACAGGGTTGCAAAAGATATTGAAAGGACATTGCAATTCATTCACAACTATTGATGATAGATATTTGTCTGACTTGTTCCTAGCAAAATATTTCTTATCAGTGTTGTAAAGCATTGGAACAGGATGATCAGGGAAGTGCTTGAGTCACCGTCCCTGGAGGTATTTGAAAGAGGTGTAGATGTGGCTCTTGGGGACATGGTTTAATGGTGCACATGGCAGTGTTGGGTTAATGATTCGATTCAAAGACCTTAGTGGTCTTTTCCTAAATGATTCTGTGATGGTGTGATGCTAACAGCCTTTCGTCCTTTTCAGTGATTGATTTATAACATTTTACAGACAGTTTTTTTTCCAGTGTTTGAGTCTTTAATGTTAGTGCAATTTAAGCATGTTGTTTCATGCCTTGTTGTAAATGATCCACAGTCTCTCTCTATGTCCTTACCCATTTGTCATACAAAGTAACTGTCCCACATGGCGCTTCAGAGTAATGGAACAACAGTTACAGATTTGGAAACTTCCCATTTCAATTCTTTCTTTCTTTCCCTCTTCTTTATTTTTTCTTCCCTCCCCCGTCCTCCACATTTTCTGATGCTTATCACAGAATAAATGCAACTCAGCTGGACAAGGCTGTTTGCACGGGAGTGGCTGCTCTAAAGTGGCCCTTCTTTGACTGGGATTGAAGTTCAGGATTTTTGAGGCCCTATCAAGCCAAAATTGTTGGGGTTTTGTTGTTTGTTTGTGGTTTTGTTTGTTTAGTTTTGATTGTTTGTTTTTTTAACAGGAGCAACATATTCCTGAAATTATTGGCAGCCATGACTCAAATTCAAAGATCCTACTACAAAGCACAAGAGTACTGAAGTTTTACAGGGTCAGCCCCTTGAATATTTGTGCCTTTGTGCCATGGACAAATTATTGCCTGGTTTTGTTTTACCCTTAAAAATCTGTTTCAAAATAGATAAATGTACTCTGTTTAAAACTAAAAACCAGAAAAAAATAAATCCATCTTAGGCAGGTATTCTGCATGAAAATTTCAGCTCAAATGCTCACAGACTGGAAAAATCACAAGCAGCTAAATACTGGTGCCTAGAAAGAGAAAGTCCTGGATAACTTGTGTAATAAGAAACACCAAGCCCCACCACTATTATGAACACATTATTTGAATGAAAAAAGAATTTCCAAAATCAAAAGAAAGTCCAATAGCTGCCCCCCCACTTATTAAAATAATCAGAAATGTAGCATCTTATTTTAAATGCAAGCTTCCATGTCTATGTGGAGGTTATTATCTGAGTTCTGCATTATTCCCAGTAGCTTAGGTTGAACTAAATGGTTTAACATTGCAATGGTTGAATGCCCCAGTGTTTTATCTGTGCATGTGGTAGAAGCAGTGACAAATAAGATATTTTTATTGCCCTGAATGTCCTGTGTCATTTTGCAATGACCCTATATGCCTTGGAGTGCAAAACCTCGCTCTGCCTGGTTTCCCATCCAGCCCAGAGAGTTTGATCATCAGTCACATTGGATGGAATTAAGTGTAGATAGCTTATGACTTGTAGGATGTTATATATCCTTAATATCCTAAGAGTTATATTTAAAAACAGATGCCAAGAACATTTCAGTCACTTTTATTTTGGGAATTGAACTGTGATTATAATCAGCCTAGTACGTAACACAACCTTCATTTGAAATGCTTTGTTATCCTGTAGTAATGCACTGATTGATGATTGATTTAGGTGAAATGCAAATCCTCCCTGAAAATTCAGGTCTTGGGAAATGAACTGTGCTTTCATGGGAAATGCAGACAAAGATGTGGGCCAAGATCTACACCATTCTGTAATACACTGAGATTTTCTCTAACTGATAGGCTATAGATTAGGTTACAGGTGTTACATGGGTTTGTGGAACATGACTGTATGTATGTTCTGTAACTTTTTCTACAGCCTTTCCCAGGTTAAACTTTAGCTTTTCCTTCTATTAGTCCTGGATCTATAATGCACAAACCCAGGAAACCAGAACTGTTTTTATATATCTCATAGGGCCATTGATCCACAAAGTAGAGGCATGCATGGCTTCTTTATAATGAAGAAATTTTATCCTTATGGACTTTAAAGAGCTTTGATCCCTTGTTTTGGTAATCTAACATTTGTTTCTTAATGTTAGTTGAGCTAGGTTAATACTACTTAGCTAGGGATTTGTTTATTAGTATTAATGTGTGGAATAAAAATTTTATGTCATACTTTAGGCATCTACATCAAAGAATTAGACCTATGGCTGTTCTCGTAAGCTGCAATTCTTGTAATTCTTTCCTCCTCCTGAAGTAGGCCATGATGAAACCACTCTGAAGAGAAATGAGAAGCTCCCTGCCTGTAAAACCAAGTTCCTAGGGGCAATACTATAAGGTCTTGAATTGCAGATCTCATGTGAGTTTCTTGTATTTGTGTAATGATTCAGTGTACATTTAGATTCTAAGGGTCAGTGCCCCAGGTTCATGAGATATTGAGTGCTTTTACTGGCATCAGATGCAAAGCATTAAAATAGATTTCCATTCAGTTCAAGTTCATTCTCATCCCAAGTTTACTTGACACTTTTTTGAGTAATGTGGTTTGAAGGTAGTGAAGGTCAATCCTGTTAGAGAGCAAAAGTGGCATGTTTGAGAAAGATAAGCAGTACTATTCATGAGAGAGTCGATTAAAATATTAAGAAAGTGAAGGTCAATGGAGGTTTCAATGAGACTCAAAGTTTTGCTTCTTGTTCAACACGTGAAATGCACGTATTTACATTTTTAGGCCCAGTTGTGCACAGATGGTGATTTAGATATTTTTTTCAGAATGTGCAGCCTCCCTTCAGTAAACAGCTTGGACATCATTGTGCTTATGCAGGTGGCATTGAAAGTCTTGGGGTTCTTAGAAAATTATGACATGCTTAAAGAAATAATATTTTAGAACTCCATGTGATACATTCATGCTCTAATCCAGCCTGTAGTCTGATGGGAGGCTGTGATGTCAGTCATGTTAACTGAATCCCAGGACCTGCATGGTTACTTGTAAATTCAGGTGGATTAGGGGCAGTCAGTAAAAGGCAAAGGTCATGAACACCTCTTTCACATGTCTCAGTGTTCTTATCTCTGCTTGACTTCTAAATCAGATCTGTAGTTCCCTGACATCTCATTAAGCTTCTGGTAAATTTGTGAACTATGGCTTTGTCCTGCAATAGCTGGTTATTTGGCTACAGACAATTCCAGTGCAGCCAAATGCAGATCCTCATATTTGGCTTGGAGATGTGAGCACATTTAACAGCTAGTAATGTCAACATGTAGTCACGCATAATAGCTCATTTGTCATGCAAATCAAGGGTTGCCAAATGCCCCACTTTGGCTTATGTGAGTTGGATGCCAGGAAGAAGTGGCAATTATCTTATCAAAGGTTCTTTAGCCTTAATCAGAAGACATTTTAGAAATTTATTAGAATTCCTGGATCTAAGGTCCCTGCTCAGCTCTCAGGGTTACTTTTTGTGCTAGTGTAAAGCAGGAAGCCCATAGGTCATCTCTTTAAATTCACTATTTGGAAAAAGAAATCTGCTGCCAGAGAGGAAGCATTAGAGGTATATTAACTCCTATTAACCCATCTCAGAGTTTGCAAACTAAATACCCTTGCCCCAGGGCGGTAAGGTCTAACAGTATAAAGAATATATTTCATATTTGGAAGCATACACTTGCTTCATACATGTAGCTTTAACATACACTAAGTATATATAAGGACACTGTACATAATTGCAGAAGAATCTGCAAAACTTGCCAGTACAAGCCAAAAGGATTTTAAACGGGAGTGTTGATTGCTGTGTTTTATTTACAAATGCGCAGTGTCAGCAATTAGTGTTTTATGCTCCTGATGTTTAGCCTTCCTCTGTCATGTGATTCTTGACTCATACAGTAAAAACCTGCCACTTCAAGATCTATGAGCTCCATTTGGGACCAGAATGCTGGATAATGATATTTGTTCCTAGTGTTTGTCACTGTTTGTGAGCCTGCTTGAGCAATTTCTCTGGGACTACAAATTATATTGGTTGTGCAATTTGCCAGAGCATCTTGTGCATGGTAATGATATGCAAAAAAAAAAAAAGTTAGTACAAGCACAAACCAAAGATTTACATGGCCCACATTATATGGCTCCTGTTTGCAAAACACATTATCAGGGCACTGGCAATCCTATGTGTACCAATCATGGAATGCATTTTCTAACCTTCTATCCGTAATGTAAAGCACATTATTTTATTCACAAAAAAAATCTTTGGATAAAACAATGTTCTCTTTCAGAGGAGCTACACAGAAGTTGGGTATAAATACATAATTATATAGAAGGCAATATATTAGCATATTATCAAATGGCTGGTGAGAGGACAATGTTTTGCTTGGTGATATTAGCAAAGAGGAGAACAAGAACCTAAAAACAAGAAAAAAATTTAAATATTGCTCGTTTGCCAACTTCAATAGCACTAGATTTTCGTAATGAAATACACATTCTAATATTGGGTATATGTGGCAACAAGCTAAGGGCACTGTGGATAGGTGGCGATTCCAGCTTCTTCCAGCTCTTTCTTACCTTATACTATAAAGCCTTTCTCAGAAGAAGAGTTAAAAATCTGCTGCTGAATGAATTCTCTCAAGAGGATTACAAAAGGAGAGCAAGCTTCCCATAGGTCTAGACAACTCAATACCGTGACAGGATTCTGAAACTGTAGTAAAGTATGATTTTCTTCCATTAAAATATTAATTGAATCCTGTTACCCCTGTTCACAAGAACATCTGCTGACTGTTTAGCTCAGTAGTGCCTTTCAAGCCCATATGAATGGCGTTTTATGTAGCAGATTTAGACAATTGGCAGAGGTTAACTTTAAATTGAAGTGATACAATCTCTGCAGTTAATAATGGCAATCAAAGTGTTTTCATCCACAGCTTGGACTATGAGGTTCATTTGCGGATACATTTTTATAGTTTACTTAGATGTTATAGCTATTAATAAGTATGTGGATATACTTTATGCCCTCACTCCATTAACAGATTTCTCTTGCAACTGTGTGCTGTGCCCATGTTTTATTCCACCTGGCAAAGGAAATTGCAGGAATCAAGGGACTGGTGATGAAAATGATTAGTGACTGGAAATACTTCTGAATGAGGAAATTGAAAAGTTTGGCATTGCTTCTTACAAAGAAAGTAAGTGAAAGAGTATAGAAAGTAATAAATGAAAAGGTGGACTGCTATTTCTCATAAGGAGTTCCCATGCTCTCCACATATTAGCCCAACACATTTAGTTAGACTCTATGGAGGTGTTTACAATCAACATTTCTATGTATTAGAGTGATGAATCTATAGATTTCGAGTATAATTTACATAGAAACTGCTTGTTTTTATCCCTGTTTACTTGCCTGTAAATTTTGCAACATTCACTTGATTACCTTGTACAAAGGAAAGATTATTGAAGAGGTATAAAATTTTGCTATTCACATGGAAAAACCAACAGTCTTTTTGTTGTTTCCTGAACCTTGCTTTTCATGTTGTTCCCTACTATTCTTTCCCTTGCACTGATCAAGTTAAGACACCTCTTGGAGTGCACTGACCATTCTTGCCTGCCTGAGTTGTCATTTTTCCCCCAGTGGAGGTCCTGGCTACTGGTGATTGATAAAAGGGAGGTTTAGTCATGGTCAGAGCTCCCTGGGAGCTCTGTGATGTGCCTACAGGTCAGATGGCTCTCAGTTGCAAATATCCATCCAAGAATAAACTTCATATTATGTTTTGCGACAGCACAAAATGAGCTGGGAGGCAAGGGAGCTCATAACTCCTATACTTTCAGACAGAGTATTTTTGAGTATAATAGTTACATTCAATTAATCATAGAGAATTTTCCAAGTATTTTTTTTATCTTGAATTTTCTGCTGAAATTTTCAGAAGGAATTAAAGTGTGTTATTAAATGTGTTCACTACTTGTTAAATAGGATGGGATCAGATCTTCCTGTAACAGATTTCTGCTGTCCTCATAAATGTGACTTACCTGTTCCCAGACAGCTGAATGTCCTTGCTAGGTTACTGTTTTCTCTCCTTAAGATCTGATAACTAAGCTTAGCCTAAAATTTACCCAATGTCTGAATGGGCCGATACTGTGATACCTGTATAGCTTTTGGAAGTTCCCACATAAGAGTAATGTCAGGGAAGAACAAGAGTCAGGGCTGTCAGAAGTTCAAGGAGCCCTGACCAGCTTTTGTCTGTTCCTGTTGGTTTTCCAGACTCAAGCAGTATGTTAGCCAGTGCCTGGACAGTGTAGATGACTAGAATTCACCCTGCAAATTAACAACCTGATACAGACATATAACTCTCAGTACTCATTTTTCATAGTTTTCAGCCAAGTGAAACACTTCTTTTTATATTGGAGAGAAAAAAAGAGAAGGAAGCTACCATGTCTGTTTTAAGATGAATATCATGTAATAACATGTTGGAAAGAGAAACATAAAACTTAGTGTAAAATTGTGGTTCTGTTTCTCTTTTCCAATGAGGTGCTAATGACTATTTCTTCCCTTTGTTGCTTCCTCTCTTGGAATGTCCTGCCTTTGCCTCATTTTCCTCTCTGCTCTTCAATTTTTACTGCCTCATTCTCTCATCTTTTTTATGAATCATATTCTTTCACCTGATTAGTGTCAGTCTCTGGGACATAGCTTTTGTGGTTAAATTACAGTTATGAAGTCTACAGCTGTTCTTAAGTCCTTCCATTTTCTTTTTAACACAGCCATACTCATTTTCAGTCTCAGACTCAAACATGCCTAGAAAAAGTAAAAACTTCTAAAAGAAACAAATTTTAAATTGTAAATGACAAATCCAAACAAATTTGCATTAGTAGCAAACAACTTGTGCCCCAGAATAAGAAAACAGTAAAGTAAGAAATACTAATAAAACACAAGTTAATCAAACAGAACAAGAAAGGGAAAAACACCTGGAAATAATGATCAGTTTTTTGAAGAGCTTTGATCCCTCTGTCTCCATCTGCAGCTTGCAATATAAACAGTCTTCATGTTTAAAAATATGATGCATCAAAGGCAAAACCCTCACCTAGATGTATTGACTTGTTTTTCCAATGGTCCAAAATGCCAAGATGTTCTCTCCTCCACATAGGTCACAACGTCTGTGGCTCTCAGAAGACTTTTTAATATTTTCTTTACATTTCATGATGTCTAGGTGTTTTTTTAAAAAAGTTTTACCTTTGGAGTAAGACAGCTGCTTGAGGGTTTTTAAAGTTTGTTTTGGAATTTACTGGACTGTGTTTAAAATACTAAGCAAAAAGCTTTAAACCTATTTTTAATCCCAGATACTCCAAGAAAAGATATTAATGGCTTTGAAATATTTGACAGTATTGAATACTGTATTGGCAACAAACTCATGCCTTACCAAAAAATATATGAGAAAAGATGTGCATGATGCAATTTTATGACAATAAACTGAAATCAAAGATTCTGACAGTAGGAAGATCAAGTCTAGTATAATAACAGAACTGATATTTATGAATTCATAACATTTTAACATAAAAATTTTGTGAGTAGCTATTTATTTTATGCACTTACCAGTCTGGGATATTATTAAGAATGAATGAACCTGCATAATAGATGCTAACACTATCTGTGCTATATTGCCTCATTAGCCTAAAAATTATCTTTGGCTGCCTTGCTAAGCAGGGGAACATCTCTTATCACCCCAAGTCCTGTTTCCCTGGTGGAAACATAGAGAAAATGAACAGAGCTCTAAGGTCTGGGTTGAGCCCAAAAGATTTTGGATTCAGAGCTTTAGCTTTGCCTGTCATGAAGACTGTAGATAAACCAGCCCTAATTAGCTTAGCACACTCCAGAACCTGCAGAGCAGCAGGATATCTGCACTGAAGCTGGTGTTTGGAAGAACAATTTCAATGAAATTTGTTAATAACATGATGGCTTTGGTTTTTTTTTTAAAAAGTCCATTTACTCAGACAATCAGTGTGGAAGCCATAAGTCTAGTTCAAAGCAAAGACTGGCACCTTGTTTTCTTAGGCATTCAGTTTAAGGCACAATGATGGCTGGCAGGGTTTGGGAAGCTAAATAAAGAGAACAGACTAAGGGAGGCTGAAAGGACCCGAGTATCCTGAGTTGTATTGACGGGAATTGTACAGATATTAAAGTATTTGCCTAAGGGCATATTGGGAAAGGATGACTGGTAGTTTAGTGTATGCTTATGCTTTTGCTTTTATGTACCTCAATCTCTTCATGCTTCAGTCTGCTTTGATCAGTGGATATCAATATTGCATTTTAAGACATTTGAAAATAACTCATGCAGGAGATTTTTTGAGAACATCAGGCACATCTGATGGAGGAATACATAAGCCCTTTTCAAGTCATGGTTCAGAGGTCACATTGCTAAAAATAACTTCTTCAGTTGTGTTCCTTTTACCTTGAAGTATGGCAGTCATTAGTGTGATGCCTAGGAAGATGCCTAGATTTAGTATTTATGTGTTTTGCCTCCTAGTCCATCTAGAAAATAGTGCACTCTTAATAGGCATTTCATACACAATTTTGTGTTTGAGGAAGAACTGAGATACAGTCCTCATGTATTTCTTTCATATTGTTTGATAGGCATAGGAGAATATGTCAGGGAAAAGAAGTCAGACCTGTAGCAGCCAGTGGTAAGGCAGAGGTGGTTCCTTTGGGGATTGGGTATCATTGCTTCAAGTGATGTGAACACACCATCAAGGCATCAGGTTATCCCAGGTTATCCCAGCAGGGAGCTCAGTCTCTAACCTTTGCTCTGGAAATCTTGGCCTGCCTCTGACTGTCTTCACACTGTCCCATGCTGCCTATGAAATGTGGTGTCTTTTTTTTACAGATTCTACTAAAGCTGCTCTTCTTTCCTTCCCAGCACCTCTTCTCCATTACCCCAGCACCTGAAGAGTAGCTTTTTGAAAGGAGAAACAAATGGGCCTAACTCGCAAATAACCAACTGCTCATACGTGGCAAGTGTTCAGGGATTCAGATGCTGCACATGTGCAGCTGTGATCTGCTGCAGAGTGAGAACTTCACTGAATTCATTTGCAAATGTATTGCATCATACAAACCAATCTTTTGACTGTCAGCTGCAGATAATTTCTTCCTGCTTTGCAACTTCCCATCCATAATTTTGTAATCTCATGATTTGACAGGACTGCAATGGCCAGATATGTCAGGTGCTCCGAGACAGTAAGGAGGGATTTGAAGAATGTTAGCCTTGTGGAGGAGGCAGATGCAGACAGTCATATACCATACAGGGGCATTGCTGATTCATAAGCCTCCTGGACTATCTGGCAGTTTGCAGTACACACCTTCACATGGAAAACTTTTCCTTGAATTATGATATTTCTCAACAGGAAAGGAGCAAAAAACAAACCAGAGTGTTCATCAGTGACTGCAAGAATTTTGTTTTACCCGATGCAAAATATGCTGCTACATACATAGTAGATCATGGTAAGATGCTCTTGCTTTGCACTAGAAATAGCGGCTTATGGAAACCCCTCACTGACAGCGCTGATTTCTGGTGTCAAACACAGGAAAAAAGTATTTTCCAGGAGCAGTCCAAGCCTTAAAAATTCAATTCCGCTTTAAGAGCAAAAGCATAACAGAGAGCTGTAGAAGTAGAAACATCTCAAAAAGGCTTACCAGACCTCTAGCAGCCCCAGGCAGTTCAACTCCATCAGCTTGTGAAGTTGTCTTATTAGTCAGTGGCAAATGATGGCATTTTTGCTCTAGGTCTGCTGTCAAACTGTCAGCAGGCTGACATCTTAACTTCACGACAAAAATAAAAATAAAGGTAAAAAAAATCATTCTCACTTATTCTTGTAGGCTTTACAGACTTAAATGTTACAGTACCGATTGAAGATAAAGTGAAATAAATGACTACAAAAACCCAGCATTCAATCAAATTGATTTAGACCCTTAAGAAACAAGTGGAAAGCATTATTTTAAATGTGAGGGTTTTGTAAGGCTATCAGTGAATTTACCTGTGTAGGAAAAATGTATAGTAAATAAGACAGATATAAGTGTTTTTGTGCATTTCAGTTTGTTATGTGAGAATGGTTTTGACTAAGAATGCTGTTGAGAAAGCAGAGCAGAGCCTGAGGTACATTTGGAGATAGTTAACAGACATAAATACCAGAAATTGAGAGCAATTGTCTAGACTGGCAGAAGTGATAGAGCTAAGCACAGTAGATTGAATTTGATAGATAAAAATGAAAAGTGGGTTTAAAAGTCTAGCAGTCAATGAGGTAAGGCTGTGAGAGAAAATTTTTTTTCTTGGTTTTGTTTTTTTAGGGAACTGGATGTATAACTTAGAACATCAGAGATCTGTTTCTGATTCTTTAACAAATGTCCTTGGAGAAGGGTCACATTTCTTCAGGATATATTCCCCTTTTTGTCTTGCTTTTTTGTACTCATATCTTCATGACAATTACAATCCTTTGTAATGCATGTACCTAAAGAGTCCTTAAATCTCTCTTTTTTTTTATCCTGATGGTTTTATTTATCTTGAAACACAAGTAATAACAATAAACACTGTGTCATACTTTGTTTCTGAGGTAAGTTCTGGGAAGGGTCATTGTTTGGTCTGTTAAAATTAGCTTTTAACTGCCAAGGCAGAGTAAGAAATAATTATCTCCTGGTGTCTATTATGCCTTTCCCTGTAGTTTTAGACTAACAAATTTCAGACTTTCTCTTCTGAAATGTAGCAGGTAGATCAGTTTGTTGTCTGCCACATTGAATGACCTATTACTTAAATAATTTTACTCTTTTGAACAGAACAGGCTGAAATAAAGCAATTAGCTTATTTATTTTTTTACAATCTAAATTTTTTTATACTTAACCAAAAGAGTTTATAAAAGGTGAATTAATTATAGAGAAATTAATTTTTCCTATTAGTATTTTTAAAACTCTTCTGCCAACAAAAAGACAAGGCTTTCATGTGCATAGAGGTGACATCACTTGACTAGAGAATTATCCAAAATCAAAATAAGTGAACAAAATATTTTCTGCAAGTATTTCAACATTCTTTGGAGGAAAAGCAGAAGCAGAATCTAGGAATTCTAGTCAAAACTAACAGGTGGTTGATCAGTTGCAGAAATTCCAGGGACTATAATACTTCGCCCATTTCCTCTGGTTGCTATTCAGCTTTGTTTGGGACAGTACCTAATGCTTATTAGAGCCAAAAAAGAAAAATTTCCTTGCTCAAGATTTTCTCATCTCACTAGAATGTGTGATTTTTCCGAAGTGTTTCCATTCTGTATTAAGCTGAGGCTTAGACCTTCTAAAAACCAAGTTCTTGGGCAGAGTGTTCATTTGACTGGGGAAAAAGTCAGTATGTTGGCAACTTTCAAGTAGGAGGACTGGCCTGTTTTCCCCAAAATTCTGTTCCCAATATCCCTTGACAAGCAGAGTACTGGAAGAGAGGAGCCTTTTATCTCTTTTGATGGACAATAATTCTATTCTGGATTTGTGTCATCTTCATGATGAAAGATGTGTCAAAACTGATAGAAGGCTGTGAAAAGACTTTGGTTTCTAACACTTGGTCTTTTCCTGATAGAAAGACTATTTAAAAAACCTAAATTCTGTTCCCAATATCCCTTGACAAGCAGAGTACTGGAAGAGAGGAGCCTTTTATCTCTTTTGATGGACAATAATTCTATTCTGGATTTGTGTCATCTTCATGATGAAAGATGTGTCAAAACTGATAGAAGGCTGTGAAAAGACTTTGGTTTCTAACACTTGGTCTTTTCCTGATAGAAAGACTATTTAAAAAACCTCCCAAACTTTTGGTCTTTTCCTGATAGAAAGACTATTAAAAAAAAACCCCAAACTTCCCTAGATAAAGCTTTCTACAGTGTGATGACAGTTGTGCATACCTTATTTAACAGAGAGGAAAAAATTATCTTCTCATTTGCTAATATTAAATATGATTTCTTCCTTTTTTCTATTACATTCCTCTAATCAGCAAAATCAAAGTTTACTATTTCAATTTCAAAAGAACCTGGGGTCAATGAGTACATCTTATTGTCTTACTATCTGTGAAAACAGGACAGAGACATGAAGTATTTTGGGGGCAGTATAGGTTATTTATTTGTTTTTTTTCTTCTTTCACCACAATCAATCTCTTTACATCTGGTTCTTGGATTTGTTTATTCACTGAATGTGTCATGTAAGATGAATTGACAGATACAGATGAATCCAGGCACTATGGAGCAGGAGGTATTCCTACACTTTCCAGAGAGGAAAGACATTCTTCCTAGTGCTTATTTTGTTTGAATCTCCTAGACTTCAATCCTTTAGAGTATCTTAGCATGTAATAAAAGGAAGTCATGGGATAGGCACATGCTTTTCATTTTCAGAGGAGACATTTTTGGACAAAGAGTCTGATGATACTCTTTTTACACACTTGAAATTACCTGAAATGGATACAGAGCTCTAAGAATCAAAATAGATTCAAATCCCTCCGCTGTGCTGGCATTTATACAGCTAATCACTGTCAATGTGATTCCCCCTGAGCCTTCTCATCTCCAGGCTGAAAAGTCCCTGTTTTTCAGCCTCTCCTGATATGAAAGGTGGCCTATCATCTTATTCATTTTGGTGGCCCTTAACATTTTCAGGTCTTTTATGAACTTGTGAAGTATCAGCACTTTAATTCTTTAATCATTGAGTACAACTGTCCTCTAAAACCGAACAATGTTTTGTTTTGATACTTTTGATAAATTAGGGAGAAAAAATAGTCATAATTTAGGATATGTTTTGCAGTGATGAAGTCTGACATTCTGAGAAAATAACATTGCTTTTTAATTTTTCCATCCAGGGCAATAAATGTTATTAGCTGTGGCTTATTACTCCAATTGCTTTTCACCATAATTGCATTATACTGACCCTCAATTTACAAATTTTTGGGATAAATCAGTGTTACAAAATACAAAGATATATGTGAGTGTCTACATCCAGACAGGAAGGAAGAGGAATGTGTAAGAGTAGGTTCCTTATTCATAGGAAGTATTCAGAAGTTCTCTTATACATGTGTAAGAAGTGTCCAGATTTCTGAAATACGGCCTGCTCTGAAGGCTGCAGCTCTGCTCATAGTCCTGACTAGATTTTTATCCCCATACCCTCAGCAATGAAATTAGTGAAGTCTGCTTTGTTTCCATCAACAGACTTCTGTAAATAGTAGACTGCTGTGATCATGCTGCTGCTCAGGACTGAATGGACATCAGATAGTGTAGAGACACATTGAGGGAACAAACAATAGACACTTGTCTTGTACTCTTCTTGGTAATAGACATCTTGCAGTTACTATTCTCTTCCATTTTGATATCTTCCATCAGTGCTGAAGCTACCTGTTCTGAAAAAACTCATGACCAGAGTATGACCAGAGTATGATCTCAACATAATATTAGCAGCAGTGCAGTTATTATGAATTCTTTCAACCAGAACAATGGAGAATAAAAATAAGCCTTTATGTATACTAAATATTTCTTCCTTAATGTGTCACATTGTTGTAAACCAGAAATGGCTTTTAAGAACACACTAATCACCTTAAATACAAATATTATGTGAAGTTGTGACATTTACTGTCTCTTTACATAAGCCTCAATAGATTTCCATTAGCAAACTGAAACTTGATGGCAGAAGTAGTGAACAATCAGTCTCTTTAATGTATAAACAAAAGAGAGCAATTCATTCTTAATTTTAATAGGCATCATTATGGAAGATATGGAAGAAAAGGTTTTAAAATTAGCGAAATGTAAACCACAAGTTTTGTATAAATATGTAAATGACTCATTAGTATTGTTAAAGGAAGACATGAATAAATCTAACAAATTCACAAGGGAGATGTGGAAGGATGGCATGTTACCATTTCTTGGTGCAATGATCATTAAGAAAAATTATTGTCTTTCACAGTTCAAAGAAAGGATACCAATTCAGATGTCAATTTAAATTATAAATCAAATCTCCATCATACTGTTCCAGTGTAAAGTAGTCAAAACACTCATTGATTAAGTATTTAAGAGTTGCGAAGAAGAATTGTGGAAGAAGGGTAACTTAATCACATTAGAACTACGTTGCTAAACAAAGGTTTCATTTAGAATCCATCAACAAAAAATAAAACAGAAAGAAATGTTCAACCTGAGGCCACAAAGGAAAAATGGTCTCAGCATGAAAACAAAACAATATATGGTACACAATACACAACAAGGTATGCTCAGAAATGTTCAGTGTTACCTAAGTCTGCCGTCCCTGAAGTATATTGATGGTCCTCAGTTTAAAAGTTCTGGCTCAGTTTATGGAGGTTTGGTTCCTTTGCAAAGTCGTCTTGTTGCATTTAAAATGAAGAACATGTTTTAAGCCAAGATAAAAGCAATAGTGTGTGTGGGAAGACTGAACTAAAAAGACATTTATCACACATTGAGGTCCTACCAGGAAGGCAGGCAGTTCTCTGTGAGTCCAAGGTTTTTTGCTGTCTTCTGTTACTCTTAAAAACTTGGCTGCTCCTTTGCCTTGTTTTTTAGACTTTCCATGGGACCACACTGATAGAGAAAGACAGAGAATGGCAACCCTTAGATCTAGTATTCTAGTAAGATTCTAATGCTCTATAAAAGCTGGAAAGTAGCATATCAACCACAGTCAGTGCTTCATAACAAGGGACAGCTCCTTTCCTTTTAATAGGACTTTGTGTTGTATTTGTATTGAAGAATTTTAATTAAACTTTGCCTTTCAGAGTACACAAAACCTCCACTTGAGATCATGCAGTCATATGATTTATAAGGCTACATTTCAAGTGTAGTGCATCAGCATCAAACATTGAAACAAAATTTTGTGTTTGATTTGGAGCTTGATTTTATATCATCTTTTGCCTTTCATATAGCAGTTAGATGTCCAGGGCCAAAGCAAGTCTTCTCTGGACTTTGTTAAATGTTCCCTAATAATATGGCCCAAAAAATATGGCCCATTATCACAAATGGCAGATAAGAACATGTTCCCATTTTCTCATTCAGAATTTTCTGATTTATTCTGGGGAACTGCTCAACCTTGATGAAAATCTAGATGTCTTCGCAGTACTCTGAGGCTGTTCTAAGGTTGTTCTAATAGAGCTAGAAGATTCTCAGCTGACAATAGTGATTGGCTAAATATCCTTGAGCAAGATAGCACCACTGTTCATGTTCTTTGGCAAAATTAGTGTTGGGTTACTTGTTTCTAGAGCAAATCACAGTTGTAAGAGAAAACAACTTTGTTGAATATTGCTAGTCTGAAATCTAGTTGAAGTCTTAAGATTTAGGCTAGAATTCTGGGCCAATATTTCTGTCTTATATAACATACTGGTATGTTTTTTCATTAGTGAACTGCATGCTTTCTCTGGAGTCCTGAGCAGCAGATGTCTCATTAGCACCTGAGCTATGCCAGCTTCTGTGGAAGGCTGCAAACTGATTAAACACATGCTCCATTTTTATCTCTTTATGAGTCATTACTTAAAGGTTTTATCACCAGATTGCCACACTTAATTACACGTAGCCATAATTAAATATGAATATCTGCAGACCTGGATTTTTATTTTTGCTATAACTTCAATAAAATATTTTCCTGTTTGCTAATGAGATGCTAGAGAAAATGAGAGAAATAAAAAGGGAAAGAAAAATTCAACACAAATTATTAAATATATATTTAAAATATCTATCAGATATCCTTGTGAACTACTTGGAATATGCACTTTTTCTAAAAAAGGATGACACCGTATGATAAAGATATAAATCAAAAAACAATGTTTTGGTATTTAAAAGTGTCATCTGTTATCCATCACACACATAAGCATTCAGAACTTTTGGTATTTAAAAGTGTCATCTGTTACCCATCACACACATAAGCATTCAGCAGTCACTCCAGTCCTGAGGAAACTCACAGAGTGAGTCCTTTTGGAACATGTTTTTGGGCATATGAATAAGTCTTTGGGAACTGTCAGCAGGTATTTACCAGTGATAAACAATGCTGAACAAATATCCTTCTTTTCTATAATAAAATGACTCTGTTGGTGAAAGGGTAGAGACCAATAGGTGTAATTTACCTTGAGTTATAATAACTGCACAAAAAAAGTGTTTGAATGATTTGCCTTGGAGAGTTAAATGGTCATACATATGGCTGCATGTGACAAATGGAGCACCATTATCTTGGGACCTGTCCTGTTGAACATCTGCATCAGTGACATGGGGGAAGTAATGGAGTGTTTGTTCATAAAGTTTTCAAATGTCACCAAATAGGGGACAGTCAATACATTCAAGGATTGGACTGTCATCCAGTTAGACTTTGGTGGTTGGATGAATGGGGTCAACAGGAACCAAGGATATGTGCAAGAGTCATGCACAAAGTAATGCAGTTGAGAAGGGGGAAATCCTTGCAGCCATATAGGTTGAGTAACAGCTTTCCTGACAAGGTCATTAGTTTGTGGTTCATGAACCATGTCCTAGCTCACAGTGAGCTGGATGTTGGCCATCAGGCAGCAAAGAAAGATCCTGGGCTTTATTAACAGGATCACAGCAGTAGATCAAGAAAAGTGATTATCCCCCTCTGTTCAGCACTCATCAGACTGCATGTAGGTGCTGTGTGCAGTTAATGCCCTCCTGAAACAAGGTATGCATGATATACTAGATCATGTTGATCAGAGAACCACAAGCTTGGACATGAACTGGGGCACTTGGCCTATGAGGAGGAACCAGATTTCATTCAGCCAGAAGAGTTGGATTCAAAAGGACCTAAGAGCAGCCGCTCCCTGTCCAGTACATAGGAAGAGGTTATTGTGAAGATGAAGCCATGCTGTTCATTGAGGTAGATGAAGGGAGAATGAGAGAAAATTGGCTTAAAGTGAATCAAAAGGCATTTAGACTGTGCATAAAGAAAACTTTTCTTCACCGCAAATGTTTCATTCAGCCAGAAGAGTTGGATTCAAAAGGACCTAAGAGCAGCCGCTCCCTGTCCAGTACATAGGAAGAGGTTATTGTGAAGATGAAGCCATGCTGTTCATTGAGGTAGATGAAGGGAGAATGAGAGAAAATTGGCTTAAAGTGAATCAAAAGGCATTTAGACTGTGCATAAAGAAAACTTTTCTTCACCGCAAATGCAGCCAAGCAATAGTACAGGCAACTACAACCAGCAGGAGGACAAGAGGGCACAGACTCAAGCTCTGCCAGGGGAGGTTTATGTTGGATATTAGGAAGATATTTTTGAATGGAGAAAGTGATCAGACATTGGAATGGGCTGTCCGGGGAGATGATGGATTCACCATCCCTGGAAGTTTTTAAGATGAGACTGGATGTAGCACTTAGTGCCATGGTCTGGTAAGGACGGTGGGGATGGACTTGAAGGTCTTTGAGGTCTCTTCCAACCTGGTTGATTCTATGATTCTCTAGGTTGCCCAGTGAGTCTGTGTACTCTCCATCCTTGAAGGTTTGCAAGACTGGACTGGATAAAGCCTTGAACAATCTAGTCTGATCTTATAGCCAACCCTGCTTGAAGCAAGAAATTGGACTAGAGACCTCCTGATGTTCCTTCCAAGCAGAATTTTAATATGACCCTAGTCTTTGATGAATTAAGAACCTGCCAGGATCTGTATTGATAGAGGATTTTGCCCATAGAAAGCTATGGGACTAGAATTTTGTTGTCTTAAAAATGTTATTCACAGCAGACTGTGAATTATAAAAAGATACATTTAGGTTAGATTTTTGTACGTAACATATTGTGCAGTTCAAATCACTTTATGGATGCACAACTGTTAAGTATATCCAAATAGTATTTCTTTAAAATATTATGAAAAAGGAAAGGCACATATAGACTATTTCCAATTTTCAGAAGCTCCATAGGTAGATATTGTACCTAAAATATAATTATTATTTGTTAAGGTAAGAGCATATTATCTCATTGTGTTTATTTAATGGAGATCATTGGTATGGCAAGAGCTATGCTAATGTTTTATGAATGCTTATAGGCTGAGAAGGCACAACCTGAGCTGAGTGTTGCACAGCTCATAAAATGTGCCCTGCTGTCTTTTCTAGCTGACCTGACTCCTGAGTAGTTTCCAAACATACTGATAACATTTTTTTTTTTTTTTTTTTGTATCAGGCTCTTTTTCTAGCCGATAATACCTCTTTTGGTAATATAATATGCCTATTGCATGTCATTTGTTGAGTTTGCTCTTATTCTTTTCTCTTTATGTAGGCCGAGCTCTGAGTCTGAGAAACTTTTTCTCTGAGTTTCAGACCAACTTCTGTAGCATAAAGCTGAATTAAGTTTATAGATAAAACAGCTTCTGCTTTTTCAAATTCTACTCCTAGTCCATGAAAGCTGTCATTCTAATCACAGCACATTCCCTTTCCCATCTCCTCTTGTTATGTGGGTTAAAATAAACCATCAGTCTCAGAATTGTGTATTAGCTTTGAATTGCCTCATTATACAAATGCCAAAATGGGATATTCTAAAAAGAAAAAGAGGAAAAAAACCCCTGAAAACCTTTCCATCACTGTTCAGTAATGATTTAGACAGACCTTTAATCTAAAGCCTCTAGACACGCTCTAAACTACAGGATGGTTCTGCAATGGGTGGAATAATATTATAATGCATGATGGGATGTCATAGTGTAAAAAAGCTGGAGTTCGGGGAGAACTAGAAATAAAGTTAAAATTGCATTAAATCTGTCTCTGTTGAAAGCAATGGGAGTTTTATCCCTTAGATTTAATCCGTTGTGCATTATTTATTTTTTTAAACCTGTGGAGTTAGTTAGTGGTTTTGAGTTGATGTTTAGAGTGAGGAAACATATCCAGGTCCCCATGGCCCGGAATACTTTGGCAGAAGCAAGGCCAAGTTTGATGGTAGATACAGTCCTGGATTAGGAGTGTTGTGTAAACTGGACTATATTAGGAGCGAGGTGCAGGCTGCTAGGCACACTGACTCACAGATTTCATGCCCACAGCAAAGCAAGGAAATGTTTGCTGTTGCTGGGCCGTATTAGTAACAAAGATGCTCACTCATGTGGTTTTGAATGTAGGAAATTTGCCCTGGTAAGCACAAATTGTTGAAACCACTGCTAATAGTCTCCATTGATTTGTTTAAGAAAAAAAAGCAAAATATCCTTGTCATTACTTCATAAGAGATCTGAGTCCTCATATTGATTAAGACATGTTAGTTGCCTAGAAGATAACAAGGACTGTATGTATGCTAAAACATATAATTATTTGCCAAAATAATTACAGTACTGTATAAATAAAAATAGATTCTTGTGCAGTAGGTAGATGATGATATTGTTAGATACAAAATGGTTTAATTTAGTCTCATTTTAAAATTCTAGCAAAAATAAAGTATAGGACTTTTTAGTGTAATAATTTTCATTATGTACTTTTCCACACAGTGGCTTTGAGTTCACAAATACAGAAGGGCATCTCTGAACTGGTGGATGTAATTACCATGAGTGAATTCATATGTAAGCTGGTGTTTTCTAGGAAACTCTTATATAAATATCTTTACAAGCTCTTTAAACTTTCCCTGGAAAACATCAGTATTTCAGATGACATTGATACAGGTTGTTAAAGACAGTCTGAGTATAATTAAAGACACCTGACACCATTTCCTCCTTTAGGTGTTTGAAGTTGGGAAGGAATGACCTGATTCAAAATATCTGGCAAAATGGAAGAGAAAGAAATAAAAGTAATGAAAAAAAAGCCACATCACACTGTCTCTCTTCATGGAGTCTGTCTGCTTAAATGGGAGCATGTTCTTCTGTGAAGCCTGGGCATTGCAGGCTTCCCCTGCTCCCCATGGGGAACTCAGGTTTCATAAAGTGGGGGGAGCTGTGTTTCCTGAGTCTTTGCTTTTTTGCATATATGAAACATTTTTCTCCTCCAAATCACAGAATCAGCAATGATGTCTTCACAAGGAGGACTAAGAGTTTTCCCTCTGTTTTTATTACACTGGGACTTAACACAGTGCATTGATTTTATTTAGCACTTTTATAGGCACAGATAGTGGCTTTATGCTGAAGCTTTTAGAGTTTCATGGCTCTGCCTCAGTACCTAACTAACTTCTATTGGCACTAGCACCATGGCAGTTATGCAAGTGAGATGAGGAGAGTGTAAACTATATAATGAAACTAATGAATAAATGGTCGATAATAATTTAAAACATCTATAAAACTGCAATACTTGACAGCATAGGAGTCTAGATGCTAGAAATTGTATTCCAGATATGATTTGTAAGAGTGCTTTCTCATCCCTGTAAGCTAGAAGAGATTCTGAATGCTGCAGTTCAAATTTTAGAGAGAAAAGTCCTGCAAATTAGAAAATACCTGGTCATCATATTGGATTAAATGACAATGCACATTAGATATCAGAGAAAATGAGTATATAAAATGAGTTATAAAGGGTGTAAAAAAACAAAAAAAAATTTTTGGAGATTGGAGAAAATACAATCTTTGCTCTGACATCCCTGAAACCAATAAAAGACTTTCCAGAGGTCATATAAGTAGACATTTCAGACACATGTAACCACATCCTTGGTGACTTCAATCACAACTTTTGTATGATCATGGAGAAGTACTCTGTGTGTCTCTATATGTAGACTGAACAGGACAAATGAACTTGGCAGAATAGTCAGTCTTCTGTAGCCAGACCACTTCTGGTACTTGAAGTAAATCAAGCAGAATTACAGCAACTTTGTATGATGGATTTTGGGCTCTCTGCTATTAACATTGGGTAGGACTATGCCAGGTTTCTGAGGTTGATGATGATGATGATGATGATTAATTGATTATGTAACCACTGAAGATGGGGCTAGACCTCTTAAAATCTTTACATATAGTATCCATTTGTGGGAAAGAATAAAGAAAAAAACCACCACAGGCAACAACAAAGAAAACGTGTCTGAATGAAAGACAGAAAGCAGAAAAGTGTGTCCAAGAGAAACTTCAAAGGATTTTTCCCATTAGTACTGTAAAACCTAAGTCAGTAAATTGTCACTCTCCTATCAAAATAAAGCATTTTTGACTTTTGAAATCCATTCATGAGTAGATATTTTACAGATATTTTTCTAAATTAATGCCTATGCTGCAGCTAAATTCCCTTCTAAGGGCCGAGGAAATGTGCAGGTGTCCCGTAGTTAAAACAGTCTCTCTTCTGACAATGTCATCAGCATTATCAGTTTCAGAAAAATGCCCTCACTTTAAAAACTGTTTTCTGTGATGGGATGATTTATTCTGAAATATGCAGTAAATACAGATTTCATTAATAAAATTAGTGGAGATATAAAAATAATTTTAAAAAAGGATGCATGCTTTTAATGTGCCAACAGTCTCAGTGTTATTCTTCCTATGTGTCTTTATGTTTCATAAAATACTGGTGTACGGGTGGTCTGGTTTTGGGGAAAAGATTTTACTGTCTTTTCATATTGGTTCTTGTCTCACAGTTTGCCTTTGGATCATTTTGAAATAGTGTTTCACAGAACAGTCAGGCATGCTGTAATGGAAAGAAAATAGATAGCCATGCTCACCCATTCTTCCTGATATAAATATTAAAAGTGTTGAGTTTGTCCCATTGGAGCATAAAGAACACCTGTAATGGTGACATTTACAAAGCAGATAGTTCAAGTGTCAGCTAAAGTGAGCTGGTGTGGAATTGCACAAAGGGGAAGTGGAAGAGCAAACTCAGTGTTAACCAGAAGCACATCGGCGCAGAGTTAACATTCCCAGCTGTAGATATCATGACTCATTTTTTTGCTCTTTCCTCCAGTGTTTCGAGGTTAATTTTCCTTTTCATGAAAATTCAGTGTTGTACACAGGAAATAAAGATGCTATCACTCCCTCATCAGTTAGAGTGGACTGGGGATTTTACTCCTGTGACTCGATATCATTTAGGATCATCAAAGCAAATGGATCGAGCCCTGCCCTGGAGTAGCACAGCACACTATGCACTCAATCATACCTCTTTTTCCCAGATGATACTGGAATCAGTGTACTGGGGAATGGTTCCCTTTCCTCAGTCAGTGTCAGTTCTGTCATTAGGAATCTGTTGTTTCATAGGGAGCCATCAGAATGCAGCTACCCAGTGTTGCTATTTTAGGTCACGAGTTAAGACAGAAAACCAAACAGATGATAAATGAAATCTCCATTGAAGACAGGGTGAACTGCTGAAATTTACTGGTGTGGACTGGGGGTGGGGGGACAGAAACAACTTAATGAAGTGCTAATTTAGCTACCAAATCTTGTTAAGATATGTAGTAAGAACTGAATGGGTGATGATTTTAACCCCTGGATCAAAAATCTGTAACTCCATAGCTGAAATAGCTGAATGTGCAGACAAATGATTCAGCCACACAGTAAAAGATAGAGCAGGTGCTGGTATGGAAGGAAAAAAAATCATAGAACAGACTGATCTATTAACCTGTTGGTGTTAAATCCAGTTTAAAAAATCCATCTCTTAACAGTCTCTTCTGAGCTTCATTGTGTGTAATCTTTTCTCCACTGGTATACACATATACATATCTGGTGTAGTTCTCCATTCTCTGAGGAGGTACTGAAGGTAATAAATGCATCTGAACAGGACTCTGTACTGGCATGAGTATACATGAAGCAATCCTGAAATACACTAATGATTGAGTAAATTCAGTCATAACACAGTATGGTTTTAGTGCTATAGCTAACTTGTTATGATTTACTCACATATGATTAGATTTCACATTCCATTTATATGGCACAGTTAGCAAGGGCCAGTATATCAGAAATTAGATATGGATCCTTTATCTGAGCAGCAACCTGGATCCAATGCAATATTTCCTTACCTTTGCAACCTAGTCACTGGACTCTTCCTGCTCTCTAACTAACTATATAATTAATGAATTACCCTAATGAGATTTAAGAAACAACATTATGAAAAACAAAAAACATGGAAGTCATAATTAACAAGTAAAGAACTGAGTTGTTAAATGTCTCTGAGTGAGAAGAGAAAGCTATAAGCCAGAAGTGTAATATCCAATAACTGCTCATTGTGCAATCAAAGGGAAAAATTTACATGAATATTGCCTGCTCTTAATCTCTTCTAGTAGCTGGTTTCTTCAAGGGAATGATGAATCTGTAGGTGCATACGCAGTATTGCATTTTTTGCACAGAATAGTTTCATGGCTGTAGGAAAGCTTAGAGGAAGCTGCTCTTGCACAAATGGTTTGATTTCTTAGGAAGCATCCATACAGATTGCTGCAAAAGGAAGAAATTTAATCATCAGGATAAGAATGGGAGAAGGAGTTTGAACAAGTTGTGTCAATACCAAGCATCTCAGTTTCCAAAGCTATTAAATGGAAATAGCACTGCCCTCCTTTGTGAATGCTGAGATCTACTGATGAAAAGAATACATTAGCCTAATAATCAGGATATCAGTAGTAGGATTTCTGAACCTGTGGTCTTGGCAGTAATGGATTCAAACAGCTAAATTCATGCATTTTCAGATACTATGGTAAAGAGATCTTTACATAACATTATAGATTGGCAAATGGACTAGTGATTGCTCTATGAGTAGTTTTGTTTCATCAATTGTTCATAAACTATTCTGGGTGATTAACTGACCATTCAAAATCCAACACTTGTTTTCATTCTGTACGTTAAAAACCCCAACAAACCCAACATAAAGATGTTTGTCATATTGATTCAAATAACAAGCACATTCGATTATGTTTCGATGTGCATTTGGCTATTTGACAACAATGTACAGGAATAAACAGATTATTCAGTGTATTATTCAATGAGAATTTTTCAGCTCTAAAGGAAATTTATTGAAAAAGTTAAAACTGTATAAACTTGAAGCATGAATGGTATTGAAATAAGTAGGAAAAATGTTGAGAATGCATTATTATTTTTTTATGAGGCAGAAAGGAAAAATACAAGTTCTCTAGTCTGCAAAATGGGCCCAAGATTGACCCACAGTTTTACATACCCAACTGTAAGGCACAGGGGCAAATCCCACGTAAGGGAAGACTTCCTGCTGTACCACAATTAGTATTAAAAAGGGAACAAATCTCTTCCAAAATAACAGCAATGTTGCTAGTCACTGCAAGTCTTTGGTCATTTGGGTTTTCTCATTGTAAGTAGAGGAAATGGAATGATTTTGTAACATAGATTCCTGCTATTAGACAACTTTTTCCTTGTCCTTATTTAGCTTCAGTGAAGCATAAAAGGTGGGAAAAAAAGAACAAGACAATAAAAACATTATAACATCTAAAATGAATGTTTAGAAACAGAAGTGTTTGGGAACTGATATGATAAGGATCAAGACATAACTGTGTTTAGAGTTTTATAAAAGTTGTCAAATGTCATTGTTATATCAGAAGTCTCATAAAAAATGATGCCTTTTCTTAAAATCACTGTGATCTGTGTACTGTGATTGTGTGAGGATCCTAGCTTTTCTTGTTTTGATATTGTATTTACAAGATACAAATCTTAATACATAAACATATTCTACAGCAGATGACTAAGCTTTAAAAAAAAAGAAACAAGCACATCTAGATTTTTAAAGCAGTATTGTTGTCTTTACAAAAACCTGATAATTTTCTTTAAAATCTGCGAATTAACAGTATTAATTTTAGTCCTTAGTGAAAATTACCTTTTTCTATTTTATAGACATTAAGACTTTATTTTATGTGGCCAAAGGAGACAGAATTTCTCAGTAAATTGCATTAGTTGAATCCAGAGTGTGTTGGGGTAAAATGCAATGGAATAGGTGAAAACGACTCTTTAAATTGACTGTGTTTAACAATGTCTTAAGTAGCCTCTTAATTCTGTTGTTATGAAGTGTCATTTGTGAATGAAAAATCATACATCTTTACATAAAACCACTAGAGTTAATTTGACTCAAAACAATAGTTATTTTCTACAATGAAGAAGACTCCAAGGAAGCAGATGCAGTAAAAGAAAGTTCAATTCACTGACAACTTTTACAATCTCCACATCTGCATGACTACAGATGGAGAATTTTAGACCTTCTGGGGACTTACATTTGATACAGATGGCCCTATAACATGCAGCAATTCACATGAATACCTTGATTTTTGCCTCTTTTTGCACTCTGGTGTCCTGGTTTTATCTGGGGTTGAGTCAGTGTCTTCCTAGTAGCTGGTATAGAGCTATGTTTTGAATTTAGGATGAGAATAATGTTGCTAACACACTGATGGTTTAGATGTTGCTGTGCAGTGCTTACCCTAAGGTAAGGGCTTTTCAGCTTCTCATGCAGCCCTGCCAGTGAGGAAACTGGGGGACACAAGGAGCTGAGGAGGGACACAGCCAGGACAGCTGACCCCAAATGATAAAAGGGATGTTCCGTACCATAGGGTATCATGATGAACAATAAAACTCGGAGGAGTTGGCCTTGAGGAGCTAATTACTGCTGAGGGACTGGCTGGGCATTGGTCACTGGATGGTGAGAAATCACACTGTTCATCACTTGTTTGTCTATTAACATTGTTATAATTTTCCCTTTTCTATTTTACTAATTGTCTTTACCTCAATCCATGGATTTTACCTTTTTTACAACTCTCTCCCATATCCCACTGTTGGGGAGCTAGTGAAAAGCTGTGTGGTGTTTAGCTGCCTGCCATGTTAAACCACAGCAGCTGGACATATCCAAAACCAGACTGTGATTTCTCCAAATATAATCATTGTGTCAATGAGTTGGAATTTTTTATTTCAGGAAGACGTCAAAGTTCTCTAATATTGCATTGTCGGATTCCTGTCTGATCTCTCTTCAGTTACTGACTCAGCTGTGCCATTCAGCACCTCTTCCTGGATTTGAATGGGCACACGAGCTTTTGGTGATATATGTATGTAGAATAAGTAATTTAGATATATGTTCTCTGAATTTGAGTGCTCTAAAACTTCATCTCTTCCATATGCGAAGGACAGATTTATAAATTTGTGGATTTCATATAAACAACCCAAACCCAAATCCGACAAAGTCAGAACAGCCCCCTGCTTCTCAAAAATACTTTTGTTTTGTTTTGTTTATGGTTTTGTAGCCATATGTCTGGGTGTGGGTTTATATTTTTTAGTGTTTTTAGCAGAGAAGCAGACATAAAGCAGATCCAGAATGTGGCAGCACTTTACACATGATTCATCAAGAATAGACAGTGGCAGATGGAAGCTTGCAAACTCCCATTGCCTAAAATATGCTGACTGGACTCTCACATATTCACTGAGAGTCACACAGGAAGGTTACAGGGAGTTCAGAGTCCAAAAGAGGTATATATCCATGAGAGACGATTGAGATTCTGCTTTGGCCAGGTCTAACAATTGGTGTTTTCTGTAGGATTGTACTGCAAATCTCACATACCCTTGACATTTTCATAATAGGACTAATGTTGTTTTAACATGATTGCTCCATTTCTGAGTTTATTAACCCGATCCTAGGTTTGTGTGGGTTATAAGAAAGTGCTCCTTAGAATTGTGGTACTGTCTTAATTGTGCCATGACGAAGGCTCTTGCTCTGTGGCCGTGGTCCCTCTCTCTATCCCTTTGCTTGACTCTGGTACTATGGTACTTAGCAAGTGAGCTGAGAAGGAGACTTCAGGGTAGCTGCTTGACTCAGTGAACAGCTGTGTGTGATAAACCACTGCTTATCTCTAAAGGCTTGTGTTAAAGTCCATTCTAGACAAGAGGAATCCCCTTCAGGATCAGGTTGGCTAATGCCACCAATGTGAAGATGCACCTGAGGAAAAGTAGCAGGGTCAGGATCCCAGATAAACCTTAAACTATGTCAAAACCTTCCCTCATGAAATAGTAAATAGAAGTCTATAAATAACCAAACCAGATATTGCAGCTTGTCTTTGAATGCATTTATTAACCTACATTTCTGTAGGAGGATTTGGATTCATCCTTTTATAATGTCATCTAGCAGTGATTGTATTTAGTCAGTAAATTTAAGCATAATCTACCCGTGTTTATGATAAGTTGAGATCTAATCTTAGAAGGTATAAAAAATTAATTACATTTAAATATTCATTGTTAGAAGAAGCTGGATTTCTATTTGTGATAGCAGAAATCAGTATGAGCAGGCAGACAAAATATATTAGGAAGCTAATTCAGAAGAAAAAGAAAAACAATGCGAAGTCTTTACATGTATCTGATATACTAAAAAATGCATAAGGACAAGTATGAATCTAGCTTTGAGAAAATGTGTTAGTTCACTGCAGAAATCAGTCATATCTAATTAGAGACACCTTGTTTTTAAGCACAAAGATCACCAGCTTGTAAATCATTCCATGGTGGTGTTCCCTCAAGGACCAAACATCTGCCAGTGCCCCCTCAAAGACTGGAGCTATGGGGCAGCTGCACTGCATGCAACATTCCATATTCCTGGTTCCTCACTGCTGGAGCACAGCATAACTCCCTCCTTTCCAGACACATGAGCTTCTTTTCATGGGAAATCAGGATGAAAGGGGGAATTGGGAACCTCTCTGTTACCTCCCATTATGCAGTTGAGACACAGCTAAGAGATGCATCTGAGTACCGGAAACACAGAGGAAACAGAGCCCACAGCATTGACACAGCAGTAATTGTTGTTGTTGTAGGAAGAAACATATTCTAATATCTTAAGAAGTCTGATTTAAATGCCTGGAGACAAGATTATAAAGGTATAATTTGTCTCATAAAAGAAGACTGATACTCCAGAGGCTCAGGATGTGAGAATGAGACATAAATACTTTCATCATTCTGCGCTCAATTTTATGTTTATCAATAAAGTGAAACATCTTAGTAACTGTTGGTTGTGGAGTGACCTCAGTCCAGACTCCAGAAGAAGCACAAGAACATCCTCTAGCTTTCCCATGGTACAGTACAGAAGGAAGTCTCAAAAGAGAGAATTACAGGATGGAGAGAAGCATGAAAAACAAGATGCATTTCTAATGCTGTCCCTCCGGAGCAATATTGAGCTGTATTTGGAGGGCAATATGAGGAAACTTCTACAGCTCCAACTTCTATATTTTGTAGATAAAACCACAGCACTAGTTGTTTGGCATTTTTCGGCAGTGCTACAATAACACTGTTTGTTACAATTAACATTAAAATCCTCATATAGTTTCCTAATTTATTTGCCAAATAGATGAAAGATCTCTGCAATGTATTAATCACATTTTTATATGTTATCTCAATTAAAAAAAAGTGATTCTAGTTTAAGTTGGTGTCATCAACAGTGATTAGTGTACTTTATTCATTGATCACTTACTGAAAAGAATCCATCTCTAATGAATTTAAAACTCTTCATAGACAGACTCAGAAAATCAATAACAAGACAGAAAATGTCATGAGACAAGAAGCTCCCGTTTGTCTTCTTAAAATATAGATACGGGTTCCTGTCTGTAGACTTTTGTTTACTGTTGACTTAATATCACATTAACCAAAAAGTAGATGGATGAAAAGGAGGTGATAAGAAAGTGAAAGGTTTTGAAAAAATGGGGACAAGTGGAAGAAACTTTACTGTGTTCTTATAATGCAGAGCAGACACTATAGAAATTACTATACCACTGTAAATGCAATATTGTAATAAACACTGTTGATGCACAATTAATGCTTTTTCAGAATATAGTCAAAACTAAATCAAAATATGACAGGACTGATAAATGTCTTTCAAATATTTCTTGAAATACAAATGAAACACAGAAGTATTTGCCCCTCTGTCTTAGCAGAATTCACACCCAAGTGAGGAGGCATCATTATCTTACAGCCTAGAAGCTTAACTGACAAAACATGGTGGAAAAAATTTAGTCTCTGATGATAAGAGGAACACAAAGTTAACTAATGAAATGTTATATTGCAGCTGTGATAGAAAATGACAGTAATCAATGATGACATGTGAAATAATTTTGTTTGCCAAGAAAATTCAACTGTATTCTCTGCCTTGGCTGGCTAGCATTCATCCTTTTACCTTTTAATAAAATGAATTCCTATGCAAGACATTAAAAAGGAGGTTGATGGAACATCTTTTTTCCCCCAGAAAAGAGAAAGAAAGAAAAGATTGCCAACCGAATAAGAATTTTTTTTTCATTATTGATGGACATTTGTCTTTGAACATTTGAATATCAAAACCATTTATTTGCATATTGGTAATCTGAGAGAGATTTAGCATTGTGGTGAGGCACTGGAACAGGTTGCCCAGAGAAGCTGTGAATGCCCCGTCCCTAGAAGTATTCAAGGCCAGACTCAATGAGGATTTGAGCAACCTGGTCTAGTGGAAGGTGTTTCTGTCCATTGCAGGGAGGGTTGGAACTAGATGATCTTTAAGGCCCCTTCCAACCCAAGCCATTCTAGGATTCTTTGATTTTATGATTTATGATTCCATGATTCTATGATTGTATGATACGTTCTTGGTATTGAGAAGCAATAGAAAGGCCTCAAGGCAAGTAGGAGTATGCAGCATTAAACAACACATGGGTTAGACAGCTGAAAGAGAAGGGGTGAAATTCTAGACAAACAGCTGAGACAAAAGGCCATGTGTTAATTCACCAGAACAGTTTCTTTCAGCAAATCACCATAACTGGTGCTTACAGGTGTTTCTTTCTTTGTTTTGTGGGTCAGTTGTGTTGAGGTTTTTGGTTGTTTTGTTTTGTTGTTGGTTTTGCAGTTTGATTTTTTAAAAATATTTTTATTTTTCTCTAAATTCAATCTTTACATAGATCTGAGGTTTATGAAAGTTTTGAGTTGGTGTGGGTTCTTTTGTTCTTTGTTTGATTGCTTGTTTTGTTTCTTTTTATTCCATTGGGTTTTTTCCCAGGCAACATGAATATCATTATTTCTCTTGTTGAATGAAAACAGGCTGAGCATCATCCATATGTGCAGAAACCCATGCTAACGGGTATAGTTACCGATGCAACACAGCAAACCAACTCCTGAGTCTGCATATTGAACCCAGGGCTCTGCCACAGAGTCCAGCTGCTCTCAAGGTCACATATGGCAACAGCAGAGATGATAACGCTAAAGTTTTTTGTGCATGCAGGTTATCATCACTAATGTGGCCAATACCTGCTTTCTAAGGCAGCTGCTTCATGAATAATCAATGAGGGAGCTGTGAATAAGCAGATGGATTGGAGCCGATGAGTTCCCTCTGGGCAAGCAGAACACAGTTAGCAGTTAGGTATAACAAGTAACATATATAATACAAGAATCCCACACTACAGACACATCACTAAAAAAAAGTGGATAACGCCAAGGGCAACTCTGCATGGGTGACTCTGAAATGTGAAACTCAGGTGGGAGTTTAAGTGTGTGTTTATGTATGTGTACTTTGAAGAAATAATGCACAATGTATAGATAAGGGAAGAAATCCCCTCTCCCCAGTGAAGGAACTTGAGAACATATTGTATTATGTGCTATAAATGTATTGGAGAACAGGCAATTATTAGTTTTCTGCAAGGACTGCAGATATTAAAGTGCCTGATATGCATTTGCTTGACAAAATTGTCAAATTAAACGACAAAATTAAAAACCAGTGGTGACTTGTTTCATTCGTTTTATCTTCCTAAGTAAATACACCTGTTCTGTGTTACTCATTTAAATAAATTCAAATACTTCTTTCACGTATTTTTAAGGACCATGTGAAGAAATTGCAGCTAAAGCATACAGATAGGGCTCAAGCATTTGTCTTCATTTTTATAGTCTTCCCCTGTGATCTTTGACAGGTCACTTAGTGTGGGATCTCATTTTAGCTATCAAAAGCTAGGCTGAAGGGTTGATCCAACTCTTTCTGTTAGATACTAGACACCATTAGTCACTTGCAGAGGGTGATTCAGGATTTTAAGGTATTGAGATCAGTATTTTAGAAAATGTCGTTTTTGGATCCCACCAGATGCTGTCTGGATATTTTGACAGGAGTGACATTACATGTTCATTTGAGGACCTGTAAAAAGGGAATAACATCAAGAACACAATTATAAAAATAACAAAATTCTCTGCTGCCACATTGTATATGTAAATACTTGCTCTGTATGAAGGTTATCTCTTAAGTTAAAAGATCCAGTCTAGATTGAAACCTCAAATTATTGCTGCCATATGGATTTATATACTGATTTAATAATTTGTGCCCCACAGTAGCCAGTATGGCCCTAGACATTTCAATAAACTAACTAATTAGTCTTCAGTAAAAGTAATAGAATCAAGAAGAGAAATATATAAGTAGAGAGTTCTTTTATTCCAGGATTTAAAAATTTCATTAGAATTGATTTACTCTTCACATCTTTTGCTGAAGTAGATGGAGAATGTATCAGACAAAATCAAACTGGCTGCTGAACAGTCATGGCTTGAGAGGAAGATAGAACTGGTTTAAGGATATATATTATTGAGTTCAGGAATAATTAGTTAGGACTAATTTACCGAAATTGAAAAAAAGAAAGAAATTCTCCATAGGCAATAATTATATAAGATGGACTTTGGCAAAAATACTGTGTTAATATCAAGTTTTAAAGGAAAGCACCACAGAATTTTTAATGATTAGAAGTGATTAAGTGGTGAAGTATAGAAATGATGGATAGATGGAGTACCTCTTGATAGAATGGCATTACTGGATGCAGAGAGCTGATCAAGAGCTAACTTTTCTAGTTATAGGCAATTTCATTTTTCAAAAGTGCTGTAAGGAAAAATTATGAAGTGCATCCACTAGTGAACGATATTTTCTGTGACATGATTTTATTCATCATAGATCACTCAGTATAGTAGCCACCTGATCCAATTTTATAAAATACAAAATGCCTCCCAAGATATAGGGTGTTCTGTAGTCATCATGCACTTCACAAGTAGTATGGCGTATTTTTCGTCTTTCATCATGACATTACTATATCAGAATGATGACAGTACCGTGCCACAAATACAATCGCCTTACACTTCTTTGATGGGATGGAGAGAGAATTTTTTTTACATGGGTCAGACATAATAAGAGTAAGAATAAGAATAATAATGATGAAATTCT
>NW_008672120.1:0-59027 GCF_000695815.1 Acanthisitta chloris | reverse complement strand
ACCCCCCCAATTCTTATACAATTATAATCTTCTGTGAATCCATGTTGAATTTTATTATTTATCTCTAAATTTGGTTATGGTTTTAATTTTCAATTTCTGTATTACCATTGAAAATGCATAATACCAAGTGACCCAGCACAGCTACCCACTCCCTCTATCTCTCATATATAAAAGAGATACATTAAATGCTATCCTTGTAGGGGGATCAAAAATGTTACCAGCAGTAAGTGCTATATGGCTTAAACGTGCCTGAACATGATGAGCTCACACATTCTTTTTTCCTAGCACCACTGCTGGCTCATGTGCTCCATCCCTCTCATGCCATAAGCACAAGGGCAAGGAAGACTGTCTGTCCTTCTTAAAGAGAGGCCAAAGATGAAAGCTGCTTTCATCTTCCCTCCTGATTCCCTTCATCTGTTTTTAGAGCATTAGGCAAATACAGATTTTAGAAAACTCTGTAGACTGAATGCAATGAGTCCTTACATGTCATCTTCATTACTGTAAAAACAAAAAGAGAGAAATGCAAATCCATTTGTTGTTGCCCAGATGAATGGGAAATTATCTGGGTCAGAAACTATTGTGAGTGTAAAAGTCCATATTTATCCTAAAACAAACAAAGAACTTCAGCTAGGAAATTACAGCTGAGTGTAACAAAAGGAGAGAATAAACATGCAGAGAAGAACAATGAAAGCAAGTGTCTATAAATGGATCCTTTGAACTAGTTAATAATTAATCTGGCTTTTATCTTTAAACACAGATTTCTTTTATTTATTGGAGGAAATGATACCTGGGAGATAATGTGATGATAAGAATAATCCGAATGCTTCCAGCAGATGGTTTAAATACTATCTGGCATGTTCCTGCCTGCTAAAAATTGATACAAAGTGCTGCAGTCATTCTTTTCATTTTCAACTTATTGCCTTGTTGTCCCTCCCTCCCTTCTCTTTCTGTTTTCTCATACATTTTGAATAGTTTATAAATACAAGAACAACACGGAGGTCTCTGTGGAAAATGTAATTACAGGTAAATGGCCACACTGTTTCTATCAACGAGACACATTCCCAGACACACAGAAGCACACATCCATGTTTTTACACATATATACAGCTTGGGCTTCAACAGACATCATCTCTGCATTTTTAGCTGTGCCATTTTTTGTGGGGGGTTATTGGGCTTCAACAGACATCATCTCTGCACTTTTTGCTGTGCCATTTTTTGTGTGGGGTTTTTTTTTTTCATTATGATCTCTGCCCATAAGGTCGCTTTATTATTACTAAATTGTTTCAACAAATGGAGAAAAGAGTCTTTGTGGCTGGCTTCAGAAACATTCTCCAAACTCTACAATTTTAACATCCTTTGATTAGAAGTCGCAAGCTTAAACTGGAATTCATTTATTATGAGCCAGCTACAATCCTGCATGACAGTAATCAGGGCTTTTTTTTGCCCACCTTGTATGCAAACCATTGTTCTCTGTATTGTATTAAAAAGCTGCTTTTTCATAGTCTGAGCTAGTTCTTCGTGTAAGAGGTAAAACTAAACTGTTAGTTTAATTGTCACTGCTTTATTTTTATCTTCTCTTTTCTGATACTTGGAGCTGTGATAGATTGAAACTCATTTCATTGAGGGCTAACATACCATTTGCATCAATTCTATGCAGGAAATTTGGTCCTTAAAACTCATTTCATTGAGGGCTAACATACCATTTGCATCAGTTCTATGCAGGAAATTCGGTCCTTAATAAGTGAAGTTCACTCCATCACATATGACAGTCCCTGCTATACTACTATACGAGACTCTCTACTGGATCCTTATAAGACACGGTGAGAATCTGACTTTTGCAGTGTCGTAGACATGCAAACAACATGGCTGGTGACTTTCAGTTTTGAAGATGAGTTTGAAATGCACCTTGACTTGAAATTCATTATCAGTTGTTGTACATATTAAATATTCCAAACTATGAGCCTTCCTCTTGATGCACCTAAGGCACATGACCGAGTCTTACAAATCACTGATCACAGAAAGGGCCTCTTCTTGAGCCAGCGCTTCCATTTGCATCGAAAAAGTTACTTTTGCCATTGAAGGCATGCCATAATGATGTGCAACATGGATTTAGAATCATATTTATCCCTAAATACAGCTGATATGATACAGAATGGTACATGAAACAGTCTTTTCCTACAGTTGAGCCCATTGCTTAGGGAGCCCTGACATGCGTATGCTATCACTAGTGCACACAGTGGGACATCTGGGTTTGTGCCATGCTCTGCCATCATCACCATCCATAGAAGCCCTCACAGTACCATGCTCCCCTCAACCCAGCACCATTGCAAAAGAGGCAAACTGCCTCTGTGCCTTCCCACCTACAACAGCTGAGGCAAATTTAGCCCTAACTGACAACGGGGAAGAGTGGGAATTAGCCTCTTACCCTCATGGGTTTTAAAATGTGATTCTTTGGTTAATTTGTAAAAAGCTACTTTCTATAGGACTTACAGAGCAGTGGCAGAGTAAACAGACTATCCATTACAGACACAGTTCCTGTGTCTGAAGCAGATGTGTTAATCTCACAGCTTTCAGGGAGAAATGCATGACCATTAAAGCATCCCTGCACAAGCTCTGCTGGCCACCTGTCATTTCTTTGTGCAGCTATTAATGGGAGTGACATTACAGTTTATGAGAAATCAAATTACAAGACAGTCAGGAAATTAATGCTTCAGCACTTCATTATAGGAGCAAAGGGTAACAGCCTATGCGTTCTTTTAATTAGTTATTCACCTGGATCTATTTCATATCTCAGACCAACGTGTGATGTTGATGATAACTTTACTTGCAGCTATCCACAGAACGGGAATGTCAGGGGTTCAATGAAAAAAATAAATTGCTGAAATGTTTGAGGGCTGACTTTTAAAATGAGAAATCCTCTAAATGTTCAGATTGCAGATACTGTGTTGGATTTACTAGATATCTAAGAGAGCAGCATATTCATTGTCTGAGCAGAAGAGGTCATCAAAATACTATAAATGCCTTCACTGGAAGTTAAGGATGGATGGACCAATGTAGCAAGGTTCGTGTGGAGGACACAAAGCAGCAGTCTAATATAGATGAAAACATTTGCCTTTGGTGTGCTAAGACATTTGGTTCCTGTTGGAAGATGAGGGTTCTTGGTGCCCAGGGCAGAAGGATAGCAGCTGGCTAGCCTGAGTGAAGAAGGTATGTTTGAAGAAGGCATGACGGGATGCTTTGGTGAATTTAAAATTGTATCAGAGCATTAATGAGACCTGAAAATAATGGGAACATTGATGAGTTCAATATTGAATACCCAATGTAGCCATGTTACCTGCGTTATAACAGAATGGAAATTACAGTAATGTCAGAAGAGATATAAACAGAAACCATACAGAAAGAGTTTGGTTGATTTCCTTTTCCAAAGAAGAAAATATGTTGGTGGCTAAGAATAACCCTTTCATAAAGAACTGGATATTCATTTACTTTTGAATGCAAATTAAGGCAGGTCACTGAGCTGTTTCATTTGAAAAGAGAACAGTGTGTCACTATCTGTTCTGTTTAAATATGTGAGGAGAGAGATATGAATTGGACATGACATTATAATACTATTTAGGGAAGATTACAGAAAGTACAAGGAACTTAGATTTTATTAGGTTTCTGCAACTTCATGTTGCAGGTAATGACTTTCCTCATTGCAACCATCAGGATGATTATACTGATATCACATCATTTAGTCATGGCCTGCTTCTCTTAGGATGGACATGTCCAGAAGCTGTGCATGTGTCCATTTGTGGCATTTTGCTTGCACTCTAAAAGTTCACATGTTTTTTATACATGTTACATTGTTTCTAGCATGTGGGTTTTTTTTAACCCGATCATAAGCAGAGTTTTACAGTTAGAATTTGCTGTTCATATAACAGAAGATATTTCTATCAACCCCAATTTTCATCACCAGCACAATTGTGAAAATTTCTTGTCTTCAAATCATTTGTCTAAGGAAGAGCCATTATCAGGTGTGAAAAAC
This sequence comes from Acanthisitta chloris, assembly GCF_000695815.1. NCBI lineage: Eukaryota > Metazoa > Chordata > Aves > Passeriformes > Acanthisittidae > Acanthisitta > Acanthisitta chloris. The sequence goes on along the minus strand of NW_008672120.1, from coordinate 55,000 downwards.
GAGCTCCCCACCGTGTTCCACAAGTATTTGTAAAAAAAGTCACTTATTTAAAGATGACTCTGAACATTTCTCTCCAGGATATGGCATTGATGTGTGTTAAAGATAATATAAAACAAAACTGTAACAAAATATCTGCTGCATGATTCTGAAAGCCTTCTAAGCAAATTCGTGGAGGGATTTTTATTATAGTTGCTGGTGTCAGGTAAATATTTTATTATTCTTACACAGGGTATCAGTTAGCAAATTGTCAAGTATATATATAAATGTATATATATTTCAGCTGAATCTTTCACATTTACAAGAATGTGGCTAAGAGCTTCATATATTTTTCATGTTGCTTTAGGTTTTTATTTCACTTGCAAGCATTTTCAATCCTGAAATCTGTCTTTACATTCCTTTTGTGGTGCCAGGCAGGTTGAGACCCTACTGTTAGATGTAGTGTGCAAATAAAAGCTGTTCATACCCTGCAGTTTAAGCCTGGATACTGACAGCAATTAGAATATAAAGTCTTCTAGCATGGTATTTTTTATATTTAAGAATTTGCTTTGTGTGCTTTTTGCTTAATAGCCCAGATCCACGGAAGTGTGAGCAGAAATGAGGAATAGTTGGGCATTTGGCTTTATGTCCATTTTTAACCTTTATGTACAATCACAATTTATGCTAAAACACACATCCATTTCTGCAAGAGCTTTCCATGTAATTCTTAGGAGACTCTGTGAGGCTCAAGCTGGGAAATGTGGTTCCTTCAACAGACACAACATTTTTTCCTGTATCACAGTGTTTAAAATAATAAACCAAAAGAACAGGCAGGTTTTAGAGAAAAAAAGTTATCTCTCTTCTACAGATTTGGATGTGAAACACAACCTAAATTGCCTGATGTAAGTCTGAAGTAAGTGGAAAGAACACTGTAGTTTCTTCAGAACTGGTTGTGCAGTCATATTTAAAGTGGGTCTAAGGAAAGACTTTGCATTTCCTGATTTCTTCACAGGATGTGTTATCTTGAGTTTATTAGTTTATACTGGTCTGGAGTCCATATCGTATTCCCACCTAGATGTGATCTTCACTGATTAGAATAAAGAGGTCCAATATACATCATCCAGTTACACCATAATGTATAAACTTGTTTTTGATTTTTAATTTAGAAGGAGTGGTTAATTTACTCAGTTCCTTAGACACTTTTTTTATGAGAGTCATGTATGCAGAAGGTCTCCCAAGCGGATTATTTTAGGAAAATCTCAAAGTCATTTCTGAAACTGCACTTTGGACAGATTATATGCAAGTGTGTTTGCAATAAGTAGACTAAAACTTATGCAGTTCTTTTGTTCTTTCCAAACAATTTTATCTGTTTTTTTCTGTTCCACGTTCTTTAAATATTTTTCCCATTTAGAGAGCTTTGGGAACATAGGCCTATCCTTGCAGTATTAATTAAGTTCATGCATTCATTGTAACAATAGCAGCAAAGAAAGATGAAAAAGCTGAAATAAATTGTCCCCTGGCATAGAAACTAAAATTTTGCTATGCTTAAAAATAACTTTTCTCCTCAACTCCTCCATTCTTTCTTATTGTAAGAACTTAAATCTACTTTCTGAAAGAAATACAATTCTATCAATACTACAATCTAGACAGCGTGTAGACTATTAACAGCATTGTGCAGTGTATGCTAATGTTAAATTCAGATTCTCAAAACCATTTTCCCTGAGTTAATAATTATATTAAAATTATACCAGCAAAGCCCCTCTTTTTACCTATTAATACATGGAATTTAATTTTTCTGCTGGAAATCCATCAGTTCCAGGACATAGCCCTTATATATCTTTTGACAGTAAAATTAAAGACATGGAAAATTGCTGCAACTTTACTTCTTACTACTTGAAAGACTGCTATAATTCATGAAACTGGCAGTTTTGCAATCCATTTATGGCGAGCTGCATGGTTAATGGGTTATTGTTTCAGGGACTAGGGATAGTTAGGAAAAATACTTCTCCTTAATCTCCATTTTATGTGCCAATAGAGACAGGAGAATGAATTTATTCTGAAATAACAAAACTTCCTTTTCTATTTCTATATAAATTACCTTGTTTAATATTGGAAAATAAGCATGGTGGCTTATCTTACGACTTGCAAGTTGTTACTCCCTAAGATATTTTCTACCAGAGATAGTATTTTAGGTAAGTTAGGGATTTTTCTTTTGGTTCTTCTTATGAAACAGTATGAGACTAATCACTTGGAGTTTGTCCAGCAGATGACAGGTACCGTACAAGTCACTCTCTGGATTATACTGCAACATCTCTAAAGGCAATGATCTGGTACTTTAAAGGCAGACTTGACTTTCACCAGTTCATTTTCTTTCCTCCAAATCCTTATACAAATCTTGTAGCACCTGTGAAGATGTTCAGTAGGATTCTTTTTGTTTCTTTGCTCACCCAGCATTCTTCAGGTGCTGTGTTCTCCTAGATGATGGGTAATCCATGCAATGCTGGGTTTGATTTTCCATGGAGATTCCTTGCTTTGTGTCATGAAGCACTCTGTGCTGAAATGCTTCTCTCTAATCTAAGTGGAAGCATACATAAAAAAATGACATGCATTGATACAGACATAAGAATTTTCCAGGTTTTATTTTCAAAACTATATAAAGAATGTTCTACTTCACTGGCACCTGGACTTTTCCATCATCATTCCAGCAATGACTGAAAAAAATAGCTTCACTGGAATCTGAGTGTGTGATACTGATGAACATCATAGGTACACAAAAATACTCCAAGGGATACTCCAATACTGGTTTTCTTGCAATGACAGTTCTTCCAAACGACTGAATCCAGTCTAGTTTTACAGTCAGAATTTTACCTGACTCCTGAATACATAGTTAGGATCTTTCCAATTATCTATGGAAAAAATGAACAGTAAAAAAATATTTTCTAAAACTTACCAGTTTTCCTTAAAAAAAAAGGAAAGAAAAAAATACAATCATATTGCTTTGCTAGACTTTGACATAAACCAAATTTCTTAGATATAATGATGGCCTGTAGTATGTCTCCAGCTGGAAACATCACAAGGCAAGTTAAGAGAAGTTATATTTAAAGGCATGTAAATGAAAAAAAAAAATATTGCAGAAATAGGAAATTTATCCAGGACAATACGGAACAAAAATGTTAATAGAACCCAGAAATCTAGATGTTGTCGCTGTGTGTCTTCCAAAAGACGCTCATTCAATAGACCAAAACTGTGTTTGATGGACAATGACTGGAAAAGACTGTGGCTTTATGAGCTATCAACACCATTCTCTGCTGCCCTTTCACCCCAGACTTCATATCTTGACCAGCCATTGTGTAGGCTGAGGCTTGTCCTGTTTAAGTTACAAGAACATAATTCTTAGGACTGGTAAACATCTGGTGTGGCAAAACTTTCTCTTGCAGACTTTTGGACTTCCTTTGCTTAGCTTCATCTCTGAAGTATTTCCAAATCCTTTTTGCTGGGTGCTCTAGCATTTTATTCTTTCATGTGGCAGATTATTTTTAGGCTTCCTATGTTTAGTCTAAATTTGAATTGGACTTTTAAAAAATAGTAACAGACAAAAGGAATGCAAAAGTTCAGATGATCTAAAGGTCTGAAAATCAGCCCTTTATGTAGTTGTCTATATGCAGAGACAGTAATACTGTGTTATAGTGAACCTGAACATGCTGCAATTTGAGACCTGTAAAACACTCTCTAGAAATACAAGTGTTTTGATTAAAAAAAACTTTTCTAAAGGAGGACTTGGGAGAGCTCTCCTTTCAAAAGGTTACAGTACAATTGTCACTCAACTGTGAATTATCCTTCACTTATTCCACATAATATTTTACATTATAAAGGTGGCTCAAGGCAATTTACATCAGAATTATTCCTGTGGAGTTATATTTGAGATAAACCACAGCTAGAAATTTAGAGCAAACAATGCAAGGATAGCTTTCGATCAGTGATGGATATTTAGGATAAGCAATGTTAGACTGATCTACTACGATAGCTGAACAAAAGCAGGCCAGGGTCAAAAAACATGTCCAGTTAGACAGTGTCTGTTAGCTGTATGTTCTGTTATTCAGAGGGCTCAAACAGAAATAAAGAAGCAGAAAGATAAAACATGTATGCTAATATCAGTTTTTGTAGCAAAAATAGTGGCTCCAGTCCCATAAGAAGCTCAGCATACATAGATTTCTGCATTTATGGAAACATCTACCAAAGTGAGTGAGTTAGCCTGGGGAGCCTTCCTTCCAGGATCAGGGCCAGAATGAACTGCTGGTGAGAGCAGGTGGTATAAATACAGGGATGCAGAAGGCAGAAAATAGGAGATTCAATTATACCAATTAATCATACTGGCAAATCTTTTGACTGCAATTAATACTATCAGTGTGTCAGCAACAGCATCTTTGCAGTTGCATTCAGACTTGTTATTTAAAAAGGAGAAAAAAAATCTTTGAGTTATGTCTGGTGACAGCATTGGAGGATTTATGAGCATGAGTCAGATGTAAGAGTGGGGGAGAATGTTATATGGTGCAGGGAAGGATGCTCTCAAGGCTAGATGTATGCAGATTGGCTTGTATTTTTTAATAAATTCTGCCAGATGCACAGTGCATTACAAGAAGTGTTTTGGTGCAGTTGGGAATCTTCTGTGTTATTGCTGCCTACTATGACTTTTTGTCATAGTAAAAAAGTTGTTGCTTTGGTGAGGCCACAGCATTCCATCAAAGGAGGATGGCTATGCTGTGTGCTAATCATCTATCCAGCTCCAAGAACAAGTGTTGCTTCTGCATTTATTTCAGCAGAATGAACCACTGCAGTCATATGTCATAGTGAATTTATAGCTCTCCTGTGACATTGGCAATGCTTTAGGTAGTAAGGTGACCACTGTCAGGTATAACTTCCAAAAGAGGTAAATTCCTTCTTTTCCAATGCTCCTCCTGTTGTACTGCTTATAGGCAACATCTGTGCAATGAAGCCCAACCAAGTGGGAACCTCACAGAGCTACAGACACACTCACACCTGCACAAGGTTCTGTGAGAGGTGCCACGTTTCTTCTCACCATCGTATTTTATCACAGTGTCTAGAAAGACCTTGTTAAGGTCAAGTCCCCATGACAGTGGAATGAGACAAACATTGGAACAAAAGCAGGACTTACAGCCTGTTGCAGCAGTGGAGGTAAGCCCCTCACCTGCTGCTCAGAAAGGGCAAGACCAGAGGAGGCAGAGACATTCCAAACTCAAACAGACTGTAATGTTATCCTGAGTGGATTTGTTGCACCTCTGAGAAATGCGTGAGGGGCTCTGTCTTGTTAGATCCTTTGGTAATGTTTGCATATGCCAATGACACTGCAGCAGGGTCAGGTTTGAATGCTCCTTCTCCAGTGCAGTTCAGCCTTCTGAGCAGTGATTTTCCAGCTCTGGATACAGGGAAATGGGAGAGGAAAGGTATGGGAGAAACCCATAGGCTCTATCTCATTCTCTCTTCTCCTAGCAGCAAATCAAGAGACAGTGGCAGATGAATGCAGACAAGCTGCTTTCAGCATGGACCATGGTGTTCAGGTGGGGGAAATTGAAGCAGATCAGTTACCACTTTGTTTTCCAACACCAACACCACTATGTGTGGATGTGAGACAGATGACTGACGAGAATGAGAGTAGGATAGAGCTTTTCAGCTTTCTTGCTTTTCAGTAAGGGAAAAGAAAGAAAACCAGGCAAGTAGAGTATGATGTAACCTCATCCACTCTGATTCCTTATTATTTCAGGATATTTTTCTTCCCCTCTTACCATGATTTCTTGTTATTCTTTCTGTTTGTGTGGCATAAAGATTGCACAGGGGTGTTAGGAAACTTTCTAAGAACTTCAGTAGTTACATACCCTGAAAGCAGTTATGACTCTGCCTCAGAACTGAGCTTCTTGTAGAGAGGAAATTTGTCCCTGCAAACAAAATAGGTTGGAGGCTGTGTGTGTGATAGCATTGCCTAGAGAAAGGGCAGGCAAGGGGGAGACAGAAAAGGTCTGGGTATGATCTACATTCAGGTCTGATCTGCCTCTATATACAAGTGCAGTTTTTCTCCTGGGCTTCCCAAAGATCATGTAATTTGCACGTCTGGAGTCAGTGGCAACCTCAAAGTAAGAAGTGGATGAAAAAGTGTGTGAATGAAGAATGTCAAGGAAGTTAACTCAGCAACCTTAACAAAGATTTGGTGAAGAAATGAGTAAACCCTGACACACACCTGTTGCCTAATCCTCAGGAACTCTTTTATGGGAAATTTCACAGGGTCTTTCATCTTAGGTCTAACTGGTATTGTAATTTGTAATGGGATAGGCTTTTGTCACACCTTGAAATGTGCTGTCTAATGACTATACCTCTACAGATGGATGATTTTCATTTTAAAATAAAACAGGGTGCATAGTCTTAGATTCTTGCAAGGATTCCTTGCAAGAGAAGACTAGAAAAAGCCATTCAGACCTATTTGACGGGTTTATTTACACCGAAATCCCTTTGTTTAAACTTAAGGCAATGCCGTTCATAGGATTATTTTATACAGTGTGCATGCATCAGGACAGGGGTAACATTTATGGTTAGAGGCTGTACAGCTAGAAGGTGGTGATATTTGCTGAAACTCCAGGATACTGGACTTACTTATTTTAAATTAAAGAGAACAAAGAAATCTACAAGCAGAAAACCATGGTAAAAGGACTGATTTCACATAAGACACTTTCAAATACTTTTTCTAGGAACACTAATCACTTCACTGGAGTTACAAGTTCTGGAACAGGTTATGTAGCTCATTCATGTAAAATATCAAGATGCCTATGACTAGTGGGATGACAACTTATAATAATTATCACAGTACAGAAATTAGATCAATTGTTAAGGACTGTGGGAAATCGGTGGCAGTCAGGAACAGTCTGAAGTTCAACCAGCAGCCACATATCATGCCTCCCAGACTTTTGGTCCAAGTATGAGATGCTGCTTTTTCTCATGTGTACTTTCTGTTTGCTTACTCTGTGCATCTCTGCTGCAAGATTAGCCAGGACATTGGCTTCTTACTTACAAATAAAATAGTGTTCAAAAATATATGAAGACTTAAAGGCCTATCTACCTTATCAATACCTTCTGAACTCAAAGTAGGAATGATATCTAAGTGAGGTTCCCAAACAGTCTCTGGGTAGGACTTGTTTGGCCATTTTAAAAATCAATTTTCAATTGATAGAAATCATTGATTGTGTACAAAGTCCATGGTGTTCTATCTAAAAGGCTTGGCTGCGAGGATTTTGTATAAGATATTTATAGGTTCTTTCATGTCTAATAAATTCATTTGGAATAGAAGGGGAAAATAAGTTAAAATATTAATAAATTAGTTTGGTTGTCATGGGAACCAATTGTCTCAGGTGCTCTGTTCCAATACAGCTATTAACCCCTAGTCCATATTTATTATTCAAGGGAAATAACTGACTTGAAAAAGGAAGATTGGTTGTCACAAAAAAGAGAAGTCACTGTGCTAAATTTGACTCATTTGCATGCAATAAAAATGAATTAGGGAGGATGAATCTTCTTCAGCCCTAAAATGATTTACATTTGGGTTAGTGCTCTATTTTTCTCTGTTCTCACTCAATATCGTAGGACATCAAAACGAACTAGGAATAGCAGATCTGGAATGAAATACAGTACCCTACAGCTACCATGCTCTGACTTAGATCTTTATCATGGTCTGTTTCATCCAGCTCTTACAGCTTATTCCAGTGCTTATCAGGTGACAATCCATAGGAAGAGCTCATATTGTTAATAAACTGATTTTTCTTTTACTCCCCCACTATTTATTCAAGTTTGTGACATTACCTCACTTAACTTGACTGAACACACTGAAGGGGATTGCTCAATGGACATTTAAAAAGAATTTGCACGTAGGTGTTTCCATGACACAATAATATCTGTTTACAAGGAATCTACATATAGAGTTTTATCCTTAAAATATCATCAATCCAAGACTAGAAATCAACTTTTATCATTTTTGAAAAATTTTAATTTATTCTAGTTAATATTTGTTAAAAATTAACAGGTATTATCTCAAGAATATACTGCATGAATTTTTCTCTGGAAAGTATTTGCTTTTCTGGTTTTTTCCAGTACCCAATATGTTCTAACACCAAATCACAATTACCAATTTTGTTACAGGTTCCTTCACTGAATCCACTTCCATTCAGATTGGCATGGGATTTGTATTTTGGATGATGGCTGCTACCATGTAGGGGTTTTTTTGTTCAAAATAATAGTAATAATGAAAAAGAATATTAGGAACTATTAGTAAAAGGAAGAAACCCACAAAACTACTTTGCTTCTTTTGTTTGTTTTTTTCTCTCACTCTAGACTAAAAACAAGTATTTCACTTGCCAGTTTCTGTGATCTTTTGCCAACGACAAAATAACCATAAATTATGCTTTTATCTAGGTTACCAGAAACTGGGATGAAATTATCTTCTGATTGCTTGAAATAGAGAATTTTGAAGTGAATTGTCAGGAGCTTCATTTTTCTTGCTTTAGTTTTTGTTAATAGAGTGCTTTAGAGGATAAAAAGTAGAACTTGGTCATCTCATGTTTATAAATATTGAAAACTGGGAGTATCATGATTATTTTTAAGACAATGTCAAACTTTTCCTGTACGTATCTAGTCAGGAAATAACTACAAGATATAAAAAATGAAACACATAAATCCTTATTTATTCAAGTTCTGTGATGTACTTGAAGTCTTGAGATGGTATAAATAAAAGTAGTGGCTAAAGGAAGATGAAGAAGAATCTCACACACAGCCTTTGTTATCCCATTCTCTATTCTGTCCTGTCCTCTTTTGTTCTTCCCAGTTAATAATATGACTATGTTGGATAACCTTTAACGTGAACTTGCTGTTTCTGAGAGAAAACAAAAATCACATCCCTAAAACATGACCTTCTCTCTTTTTTTATTTACTCTTTGCCTATTGCACATTAGCACAGCTATTACCTCGTGGTACCTACCATTGACATGGTAGGCAGGTCCATTTATCAACCTGAGAACTGATAACACTTTGTACTGTATTCCCAGTAGTGCAGTCAGCCACTAATCTTTTCTGCCACAGAATGTCCCTATAGTAGTAGTACTGTCCCCCTTGCAATCTTTTTAAACTGATACATCACATCTGCTTGCAAATATTGCCATTTATCTATAGGTGGCAGCAGACTTACACTGTAAGGCCCAGAGCTAGACCTGTCAATTACTTTCAATTACTTGTGCATAATCACTTTATCTTTGTAAAGACAGTATACAGGACAAAAGGCATGTGGAGACAAATACATGGGTGGATTAGGCCATAATTTTAGCAGCTGAGAAAAAAATAGGAAATGAACAAGAGAGGAAAATATTCGAAAGGAGGGAGAATGTTCACGCAATAATAAAGTTTACTTTGCAGATGATAATAATTTACTGTCTCCTTTTTACAGAGCTATCATTTGGGAATTAACCTACATATTTGAATACCATCTTTTTGCAGCTGGACTCCGCAGAATTTTAACAGAGCTCTGCTGTTGACATTCTGGTTTGGTTTTTTTCATTGTAATATATTGAAGGCAAAGCTTTTCTTAAGCCTACCAGTATGAGAATATTTAGGATGGGATACTTTGTGCATATGTCATAGTGAAAGTGGACATGCTTCAAGGGGCCAGTTAGCCTCCGTATTAGGTTTCAGTGGTTGAAAATGATCATTGAATGCTCTATTGTCATGGTCTTATTATCTTCTGGTCCTTCCTAAGAATCATAAAAGAGATTAAATTCAATTTATAGAAAGGCAGACCATTAAACCCTTGATATGTGCTGCATTGTGTGCATCAGATTTCATAGTGGAAAATGGATTTCTTATGGGAGATAATAGAAGATAATGAAGGTAAAAACAATTATAAAAAGTAGGGTCCAGTGATTATCAGCACCATCAATATTTGCATATTAGGCCCTAAGGACTTATGCATAGCACATCTGGTTTATTACTGAACATACGTGAGCATTTGTCATTGTTTTTAAAAACTCATAGGACAGAAGAAACTGCACCCTGAAATTTTTAGTCTTCCTGCATTTCAACCAAAACTGCTACCAGGTTTCTGGCAGGGTGAAAGTAACCAATATACCATAAAATTATCCGAGACAGGAACAGTATATGGATCACCTTTTCTGCTCAGGTGATTTATTGACAGTGAATTGACAGCAAAGATTGGGCATGTGTATGTGCCATAAGGGAAAGGTCAGGGGCATGATCAGTCCAATTAGAATTTTCAGAATAGTTTAAACACATTTTACTCTGACAAAGTAAGACTTGCCATTGAAAATCTCAGTCATCTTAGTATGAATGTCATAACCAGAACAGAAGTAGTAAGATGGCCTAGAGATTAACACAAAGAACTGTGGGCTGAAAGAGGGTAGGTCAAATCAGCTAACAACATCCACAAGTCTTCAGGGGCTGGTTTCTCAATTCTTTACTCTCAGGGTTGTGTTTGTGTTTTTTTGGTGGTTTTTTGTTTTTTGTTTTTTGTTTTTTTTTTTTTTTTTTTTTTTTTTTGTGGTGTCTTTCTGTGTATTAGTTCTTAACTTGCAACAAAAAAAAAGGACAAACTACTTCCAATGCCACTTTTTTCAGGATTTGGTATGACATTCATGCAAGTTAAACTACAGTGGTAGGACAGATACACTTTTCACATCCTCCACTGAAAAGAAGTTTTCCTTTTGAGAACTCTTAAGAAATGTCATGGTCTGCAGAGATGAAGCTTCTTAGAGTAGTGCATTTTATTTCATTTTATGTCTGTTATGTAAGAAAAATGAATTAAGCTTAATCCAAGAGCATGAGTCCATTGAAAACTTCTACTTTACCCTGAGAAGTATTTTGGTTCATTGGCTGAAGTCCTTGGAGAAAACCAGTGAATAAATCTGTATCATTGAGATGGTAATGGAATTTCAGTATCTTAATATTTAGAAAACCACCACCTTCATGGCATAGACATAAATTCTTGTAGTGGTTAGATGGGGGTTCTGAGTAATCACTAACACTGGGAAATGCTGTCTGTAGCCAGTAGGATATAGTTTCTTTAGATGAAGTCGCATGTTTACCACATAGCATATGTCTTGCAGACATAACATATGTTTGCAAGACGGTGCCCTTTTCCTCCTGATATCTTTGTATCTCCGTTTCATTCCTCTCTGGGAATATCCAGAAACTTCAGAGGAATAAAAAAGTAGGGATTAAAAAACCAGATATAATAAAGACACTAATCTCTTATAATTTAGCTGCTGGGGTACCTCATCTTTAGGTGTTTTGAGCCCAAAGTGCAGTCTAGCATCATGAGTCTGGTGTATGGAGTTGCTTTACTGTATAAAAGAGCTCAGATCCATCTTCCCTGCTGTCTAAGGATCCCAGAAGACTACTAGAGACAGGGAAAAATCAAGTTCAGTTCTTGAAAAAATTCAGCTTGCTACTCCTACTTCTAAAGGAATGTTTTAGCTACTATACTAAGTTTCCAGTTGTCTTTGGCACAAGTCATGCACAAAGTCCTGGTACAAGTAGGAGTGATCTTCTAGTTCAGGAGATAGAGATCACAAGTCAGGAGACAGAGATGACATCTTCTGTATCCCTGTAGGAAATATTGAAGGCACCTCGAGAAGTTCCTTGCTTCTTTCCACTTGGATGCCAGCTCAGTCAGTTCCTTTAAAGCAGCAATTCAAATGTATAATCTACCGCAGCTGATTTTAAATGAAAGAGTTTAGGCAAATTTGCTTATGACAAGCTCTGTGGTAGATAACCTCTGGAAGAGAGGAGATAAAGCAAATTATTGGGTGACTAATGTCATAAAGTTGTGCAGCTGTTTACTAGATGAACATCTGGCTTATGTTTTAGCCTTCCGTTTCTAATACAGAGAGGACTTTAGCAGTTCCGTAGCAGATTCAGCTTTCTTTCACTGCTGTGCTCCAATTAGACTGAAAAATATCACCTGCCATCCTCAAGGCAATCAGCTGCTTCTTGCAAAATCTGATTGTTCTAGTTGATTGATCTAAACTCTCCTAGTAGAACTAGATGATGGGGGTCTAAAAAGAAAACAGCTGAAAAGAATTGCTCATCAGGGGAAAGAAAAACCTAACATGGAAATAGAATGGATAAAATGGAAAAGAATGCAGTAACGTAACTGCTTGTAGATGGAGTTTTATCAGGTGGGTGTTTGGGCAGAAAAGTATTTGCAGTTAGAGCTATTCACATAATTTAAAAAAATAAAATGCTTATTTTAGGAATTTTACCAGTTTTATAGTAACAAAATGAAGAGTACAGGCAGAAATTCTTTAGCGCATGAAATGACAATATGTTCCTCAGTTCTCTTCCTGTGTGAAATCCATATGATATGTTCCTTGCATGGCTATCTTTGCTACTGCAGAAAAGCTAGTAACATGTAAGGCAAAATCTAACAAAAAAGTTAAAGATATACAGTACTTTTGTTGATCCTTTTGACCTTCAGAAAAATCCTTTGGTAATATTTTCATATCTCATGAGTAAAGTTACTTGTTTTTTAGTAACTCTTCATCTCTAAAGAAAAACAGAAGAAAGTGCTTCCAGAGACAGTGATAAGGACTTTTTTTTATACTTAAAGGGAGATTAAAAAGATAGGTTAATTCCTCATTTCTACTTCTGTCAGGTTTTAGCTTCAATTTCCATGCCATTTGGGAGAGAAGAAAATGTATAGTAAGTTAATCTGGAGTCTGGGGAGATGAAGAATTAGAAGAGTCAATTTCATTATTCAAAAAGATAATTCTTTCTCTAAATATTCAAGCAAACTTTGGGGTGCTGCTACCAGAGGTGAAGAGCAAAGGATGTGAAACATCAGGAATAAATAGGGTGAAATATGATAAGAATATGAGATCAGACAGTGATTTTTCATGTTACCTGGGATAATTTGTTCCTTCTTTCCCCAAGTACAGGTTAAAAAAAGGATTCCAGGGAAACAGAAAAGCTGCATTTCAAATGCAGATCATGCAGATCAGCTTTCATAGGGGATTCAGAGGTTTCAGACCCCACTCTAATCATCACAGCCTCTCTTGTCTAGTGAAACTATCCCACCAGCTCTCTGCATACCGGTTTATCTCCACAATTTAACAGAGTGCTCTTTTTGTCTTTTGTAGCACACTGATGAAACAAAAATTGTAAAGGCAGGGAGCTGTGGAATCGTAAGTGCTCACTTTGCTTAAAGAGTGTGTGTCAGAGTAATTGCAATGACTCTGATGTAAGGAGCATGAGAGTGAAAAAAGAACTCTCTGATTAACAAGTGCTGTCCTATGTATTTGTGTAACGTGCACAGGATTTCATAAGCATGTTCTTTTTATCAGGAGCAATACAGAAATTTGGGGTCCAGGCTGCAAAAAAGTTGAAGTGAGGCATGTGAACAATCACAGTTAAATCAGTGCAACTAAGTCTTCCCTCAGACTTTCAGGATTAGGCTAATAATAACAAAACAATATATCTTTTATAATCCATGAAGCCTAGTAAAATCACAAATGTTTCTGAAACCTAAATGAAATCTAAGCCTCGTTTGTTAGATTCCATCTAGATTTCATCTAACAAGGAAATCTTGAATTATTTATTAAATCACATTTCTTGGTGTTAAACAGTCACTATTAATATTCATTAGCTTTCATAGTGTGTGCACTAGAAAGCTTTTCTGAGTTTTTTGGCAAGCGTTTTAAAGTAAAAATCCTCTAGATAAACATTTCATAGAATCAAACCCACAATGTATTCTGAACCAGCCGAAATTATAAGATAGAAACTGAGGTCTTACTGAGCATTTATTCCAGTTATTATTAGAATTTTAAATTAAACAATTTTTGAAATGCCTAAAATACTTTTCATATTTGAAATGGGACACACAGAGTATTGGAATTTGAGACAGGCTCTTTGCCTTTCCCTTCTCACTTCATCATGTCAAAGACTGCAATAATTGCCAGAGTAACAGTGAAGGATGGATATCCTACATAGGATTTTCGTCTTTTACAACTTGAACTATATCCGCAAATGACTATGTTCTCTATCCTCTGATGTATCTCATTATAGAACCTTTCTTAGCTTTCAAGTTTGATCTCTCTCTAAAAAGCTGCTTGTAGTCCATCTATACTACACAGGAACCCTGATCCTGCTATGTCCTGAGCCACAAACTTAACTTGTAAAACAAAATTTCTTAAGGCCCAAACAATAATGGGTTTCACCCTCTTCTTTTTATTAAAAAACAAGCTGAAAACATAAAAGCTTTAAGAATAGTCATGTAGCCTGGATCAGACAGAACAAACAAACCAACCCAAACCCATCACAGAAAATGACCCAGTCTCTTTCCCCTGATAATGGACTAAAGTAGATGGCTAGAGGAAGAGTAAAGAAACACAGCAGTCACAGGTGATCCATCCGTTTAATGTTTACTAGACTTCAACTGTTTTCAGTCCCAGGGCCCTCTGAGTTCTAGCATGACTAGTATGCTCAAAATCTTTTAACAAAGCAGGTGTTCTTGCCATGTGTTACCAAAATTAACCTTTAGTTCCCACCATATTTTTGGAAAGTAGCTAGATAGCTCAATGTCCTGCTATACAGAGAATGATTTCCACTGGAAATTGCCTCCCACCAGCTTCATCCAATGATCCATTTCTCCACACTCAGGAGAGTAAAAACACTATATATTATCTCATGTCATTCATGATTTTGAAGAATTATACCATATCCCTTTCAGTTATTTAAATTTGAAAAGAGAATCCTTACTTACTTTTAAAGAACTTTTTTCCACTGTCAATACTGTTCTGCTTTATTTCCCAATTCTGCTATCTTCTTTATGAGAGGGAAAGGAGCAAGAGAAAGTATTCAAGATACTGTGAATTGATGCAGTAGTGAAGTAAAGGGACAACAAGCAAACACTCTTGGAGAAAATATGTGCCAGAAATTACTAGAAAAAGTTTTATTTTCTTAGAACTGTATCTTTATTCCTTTCTCATATACGGGCAAATCTCTATGGTGTCCCGAGGACCAAAACATTTGGATTAGTTTCTCTTTCAGCCAAATAACTAAAACAAACCTTTGAACTTTTTTATTTCATTTATTCATTAACAGGACTGAAATTGTTTTCTCTCCCTCAGAAGTCATAAGAAATTACTTCCTTTGCTTGCCATATGTGCAGGTGTGATTCCTGGAGTAGTCACACATGTAATCATCTCTACCTCCCTCCTACTGACCTCTTCCTCATGCTGCTCCCACCTGCATAGGCTTAGACAGCCTGCTGAGAGGTTACTGGAGTGTGCTCAGATATGGGAAGAATATGTAAAAAGAGCCAAAGCAATTTATACTACAGTAATTCCAGTAATAGTAGTCAGGAAAAACATACCGTTTTAAACTGTGTCAAAAAAAGAGTGCCTTTTCAATAATATCAGCTGATGGTATGAATGCCTCGCATCTAAACATTCACTGAATATTATATTTTTCACTGAATATGTTCCTGAAAGATGGACTGACCAAAGAGAATCATATCTGGTGTTTCTTCTGTTGTTTCTCTAGATGTGAAAACATTTGCCTAGTGTCTTACCATTGGCATCTTTCTGTTGTTGGTTTTGACATGTATCCTCGTGTAGACTTGATGAATAGAAATGTCTGAAAATGGTGTCATATGGCCTAAAAGTGGAGTCATATCAAGCTGTAAACAACAACACAAAGGGCTATTAAGTCTGTAGGGTAAGCACATACTACATGACAAAATGAACCAACTGATATTTCATGGATTTATGCTAGCTGAAGTGAGCAGATCTTCCTTCAAACTCAATCAATCTCAATTCTCTTTGGAGCTGTTTATAGCATTACTAAGTTCTAGAGAAGTATAGATAAAAGTCTGATTTATGTTTTTAGGTCAAAAGCATCACTTTAAAATAAAATTGAAATGTAGAAATTAAGATATATTTTTAAAATTAAACTTCTAATGAGCTTTGAAAACAAACTTCTCACTGCAACAGATAATTTTATGGTGCTTTTAGGGCTATTCATCATGTTTCAAAAATAGCAGCAAAATATATTATAGGAGCTTGTAATCATTATGCACTCATCAGCAACTTAAAGGTTGTAGTTGAATGGTGATGGCTATATGAATGCTTATAATGTTTACAGAATGTTCTGTTTAGGTCTTGTTATATTACATTATAGATGCGAGATATATTTTTAGTAATTGACATTGTATTATTTGATTACTAGAAACATATTTTGTATGAAAGATGAACACAGTAATCCTTAGAGAAAAACCTACATGAAGAAAAAAGAAGTGATTGGGATTTTCTTGTATGAACAGAATTGGGCTATTATGATCATTATATGGAGAAACTAGGCCATAACTGGCTAAACCAAGGAACTGTGCCTTACTTATTAGTGTGATCTGATTTTCTCAAAACTTCCTGAAGCGTAAATGTTCATGAATTTGCAGAAGTATAAATTGAACAATTTTTCCTGCAATGACTATAAATATGAACTGGCTATTAAGATAACTGGGGCAGAGAATCTAATCTAAAATTCCCTTATTAATATATCTTGATCTCAGAGAGAATTATTTGTTTGAATTCATAATTTCAATGGAAGTCTTTTGCCATTGCACTGGATGGCAACCACATTGGTCCTTTTTATTCAGTGCAAATGTGTAAGACCTCAAAATATTCTTATGATGCCTCAATAAAATGAGAAAGAAGCAGGTACATTTTAGTTTATCCACCATTCTTAACCAGTCTGGGGAAATATTGCAAAAACAGAAGAACATGGGAAGAGTAGATCGATGTTAAAAGAAATGAAATACTATAGTGGTGTAGTAGTGCATATATAAGGATAATTTTTTGCGTACTTAAAACATTTTCATTGGAAGAAATTGATCGTTCTGCCACCTAGTAATGATAGTGTGGTCATAGAACTTCAGTTTGTCCTGAAAACAGTGTTAGACTGCTTGAAAACTTTGCATTCATTGTGTTAAATGCTGTAGTAATTTCCAGCATATTTTAAAGCATTATCATCTCAAATACAGTTTGAAATGATCCTTACTTCATTAAAGAATATTGACTGGTAGAAGTCTGAGACCAACCTTTTCCCTGTAGAATCCTGTGAGACTTCAAATCTTGTCACAGTAAAAAATGCCATTTACACTTCTTATTCTGCATTCTTGGTGCTCTTTTTAATAATGTGAACTCCAAACACACCATTAATGATGGGTTAATGACTCTGCCAAGTCTGCTTACAAGTGAAGGTGAGTGAAGGTAGTAGAATTTGGGGTTTTTTTTGAGGAAGGAAGGTAGTAGAATTTGGGGTTTTTTTTTGAGTAAAAAGTTAGGTTTTCATTAAAACACTGACATACCGTTTTATACTTCTATTTTTAAAAAATCAAGATGTGTTTATCATTTCTTCAGAGAGGAGGACAGAAACTAGTTTAAAAATAGTTTTCATCATTGAATGTCACCATTTTTCTGCTAATTCACCTCCTTCTATGGGACATCTGAATATCATCTTGCTGTCTTACCCACAAAAACTTAGATTGTTTCTTTCAGCTTCTGATCAGTGCTATAATAATCCAATACTTTTCCCTCATGCATGGAGTAGTTTCAGCCTTTACAATGGCAGGATTTAATTTACTTTCTACTGTGGTGTTTTCTGCTTTGTTTTGAAGTTTATGGGTAAGTTCGAACTCAGAATAGCAGCCAGTAGACATGAAATCCTTTATGTATACATATGGATTTCCACATCAAGATGTGTTGTATATATATCATTAACCTGACATTCCCTATCCATCAAGGTATTGTCTTTAGTCAGTAAAGAGGAATATATATTTCTACAATGTGAGTCAGATCCTAGGGGGAGCTAAATTGTCCTTTGTGGGTACCTGTCCAGTTTCATTAGTAAAGATGAAAGTGAAGGCAAGTAAGTTATGAATTTATAAATCCAATGTTTTACAGGAGATTAGCCTTGTTTTTTGCAAAATAACTTTCAGCTCTGGATGTCACTGTGGGATTTAAGAATTTACTCTTGATGCACGTTAACTTTTAAGAACTTAAATATGGGTTTGGTCTCAGGTCAGCTACATGAAAATTACTCCTAAGGTAGTGTGTAAAATTGTTTTAGTTTGTTTTTTAGTAAACATCTTTGATAGAGTCTGAGCCAAATATTTCACTGTGACAGTCATTTCAATGTCAGATGAATGGCAATCCACTCTGCTTCTTTCCTAGTCTCTGATACTTCAAGCCAAGCATGCTTGACTTTCATACCTCATGCCTCCAACACCTGGCACTGTTAATGCAAACACATTTAACATACCAAGGAATGCATAATTATCACAATTACATTCTGTCACTTTTTTTTTCTTCTGTTTCTTTCTTTGGAAAGTGGCGCAGTTCATACTGATTTTCTAAGGCATTTATTAAGATCCTTAAAAGATGAGCGATGGGAAGCATCGAGATAAGTACTGTAGACTTCATGGCCAGAAATGCAATGAGGCTCTTGAGAATATTTCAGGGCATTACTTTATTCATGAGCTAAAGACAGTGACTGCTGAGTGAACAGTGATCATCATAGTATACCCAATGGGTTTGAAGCTTCTTACAAGGATATGCTAAAAGCTTTTAATATTCTCTCAGCTTGTAGCAAATCCCTCTGTTATTTGGTGTGTTAAATGAATGCAAAGTGCACTCATCTAAAAATCTGTCTGTCTAAAAATAATATTTTTTGGAAGAGCTACTTGGAGAATAGAAAAGAGGAAGAAAAAAACCACTCCTCATGCTTTGACAGAAAGTTATTTTATTTCATATGCATTAGCAAAACTGGAGTCAGCATAGGAGGTTTTTTCCTTATTAACACAAGGGAACGGTGTTGCAAGTTAGAGGTGCTGTCAGAGAATATGGTGAAAGAGAAATAGAAGAGCAGCTACCATGTTACAACAGCTCTGAAAGAAAGGAAACTACTGAGAATGGTATCTTGCAGTAACCCCTGTCTACTGTGGGTTACCAATGCAAAGTGGGATGCCACCTGGAAATTTATACATTTTAAAATACTTTTATGCAGTAAGTTTCTTCCCCTGATCTCAGAGGACTTTACTACCAGTACAACTACTTTAATGCAGATAAGGTTAAAAGCAAACTGAAGATAAGAATGCTTCTTTAACTTCCAAAAGATCATTCACTAACAATTAGATTAGTGGAGTAAATCTAGACAAAAGGTTTAGTTTTCAGTTCCTTCAAAATCTGCCAGGAGACCTTAGCTTTAATTTACTTCTTCTGAATGCAAAGGGCATTTGTCATGGTATATCTGCAGTGGATTTGCAGAATGGTAAGAAGCAGTCATGGGTCACTTTGCCTTGCTGAGTCTGTACAGTGGTAATGGTTTGCTGACCACTGGTCCGAGACGTGTTCGTACAGCCTCAACACAGCTAGCAATGTGCCTCTGGCAGAGCAGGATGCAACCAGTTTTGCATCTGGAACAAGTTCCTGACTTTTTAGTAATGTGTATTGCCTGTTCAGGACAAAAAATGGACTGTGGTTAGGCTAGCAACATTATGTTTCTTCTCTAATGTCATAATTTAGAACCTCACAGATGAAAATCGCTTTGACCAAAAAAGACATGCCTTCAATTAGTTACTGCTAAAAAAAGGTTATTTCAGCTACTTATGCCTGTATCCCTGATGAATTTAGGCCAGTTCCCAATAGAGTTGGTTTGGGTTTTTTTAAGCATAATGCATTTAATTTGAAGGGAGCCTTTAAAGTGAAGATTAAAAAAGCCCAAACCTTTCAGTGACTTATACCCTTACCCGCTTTTCTTCTTTGGAGTGTTCTGAGGAAAGAATTGCCTCTAGAAATGTCAACTCATTTGCGTTTATGTTGGACTATTACACAGCATTAAAAATATGGATGTACCAAAGTTAGATAAGCGTGTTCAACATTTGTTATTGGCCAGAACATGAATGAAAACTTGGCCAAAAAAATGCTGATTCGGCAATGACAAACAGAAATCCAAAAGTTAATTCTTTTCATCATTATAGCAGAAGTCAGGGAACATATGGAAATGAGAGTTCTAAATATGTGAAGAAGTCAAAGGTGCAACTTCAAGGAAAATACTTGACATTTCATCTTCTCTCATAATTTCTTACTGTGCATCTAGGAAAAAACATCTTTTCTGCGTAAAATTTCCAGAGGACATCCATATTTTATTGCAGCAGATTTGTCACTGGTTAAACAAATTTGCCTAAAGCAAGTCTCTGTGTTCTTAGCCTCTAATAATATGAGGGAAGTATGATTTATTAAATGCACCCTACTATTCATCTGCGAGTGAAGAAGTATTTCCAACTGATGTTAAAATGTTAGATAGCATTAAACAAACTATTATGAGCTATTGAAATTTAAATGCATTCTTTACTTAATAAAATACTTCTCAGTGTCAGTCACCATTTTCAAAATGTCTCTTAAATAAGTAATAACAATATCTAGCTTGATGAACTTCAAGGATGGCTTTCAAGAACAGCATTCCCATTAGCTGCCAACATTTGCTTTAGGCTTTAGAGTAACCTATGTTGTTTGGGATATTATATAAAGAGAATCAAGAATAAATGTTTTCATAAGCTTGCTGAGAAGTAACGAAGGCTGTCTTGGCATTATAGCCAGAACTACAAATACAATAAATATTAAAGTCAATATTAAAGACCAAGCTAGTTTTATTTATATTAGTTTGGATGTAAACTTGGTATTTGCAAAAATGAATATGGTGATTTTAGAAACTGATAGGATTCAAGTAAATTCTAAAAAATTTATGCTGCAGAAGTCCTGAAAAATTGTAAGGGCTTCTGTGCCCTGAGGAATGGAGTTAATCACACAGTGTCACAAAATTGCCTGACCCTTGAGGAGCAGGTAATATTTTGGTACATTTACTTGTGTTCACAAGTCCAGTACTGCATCATCCATAGGTTTCTTTGTCCTTAAAGAGAATTTGGGTCAGTTTTCTGAAAAAAAAGACCTTATATGGGCCTTTTCATTGACCTGTCTGCAGTGTAAACATGTTCTTTTCTGAGTAGGCTTAGTTAGACTGCAGTTAGACTTAATTGATTTGTATCAGTAACTAATATATATATACACATGGAAGGGCATTTTATACTGACTTAAGCAGAAAGTGCAGCTTTTTGACTAGCTCAATAAACTAATGTTTTACTTTTTACGATTTGCAGAGTTTGATACCTCCCATCCATAACCCTGATCAGTGCTGTATATGCTGTTAATATCTGTTCATACTTTGTAAAGCAAAACTTTCCCACACAGAAAGCCTTAGAAAATTCTGAAGTCTAGTTGTGTGTGACTGTTTCTCTAGTTTTTCTGTTTCAGGGATCTCAAGGTATTTTCTGTGAGAATAGGCTATGGGGTTCCTATTTATAAAAGCTTAAAGTCAGTCATGAAGAGTGTAGTAAAATTAATGTTTCATTTTGGTTAAAAGAGCAAAGTACTAATGGTATAACTGTAAATATATAAAAAATAGCAAAAACCAACAAAAACCCTGCCTACTTTGCTAACTTTTTCTATTATATTTTGGTGATTGAATTATGTTGATATGATATACTGTGTTTTCTTCTGACAAAAATATTTGAAGGAGAGGATTATACAATTGTAAGTTCATCATTATGATGGTCCCTACTTCAGTTATAATAAAAAATATAAAGAAAATATTTCTTCTTAGTAACTTTTAGTTAAATACATCTCATGATCCAAGTAAGAGGGTTGGCAGATAATGTTAAAACAGGAAGTATGTATATGATATACTGTGTTTTCTTCTGACAAAAATATTTGAAGGAGAGGATTATACAATTGTAAGTTCATCATTATGATGGTCCCTACTTCAGTTATAATAAAAAATATAAAGAAAATATTTCTTCTTAGTAACTTTTAGTTAAATACATCTCATGATCCAAGTAAGAGGGTTGGCAGATAATGTTAAAACAGGAAGTATGTAATGCCTGGAGTGTCCATTGAAGTTTGTAACTTTTAGTTAAATACATCTCATGATCCAAGTAAGAGGGTTGGCAGATAATGTTAAAACAGGAAGTATGTAATGCCTGGAGTGTCCACAAGTTTGAAGTTTGGAGATCTTTGGACCTCCATGGGTGACTCAGAACATCTGGCCTTTGTCTGTAGGTACTCTGAAATCTTTTCTCATAGAGTCTTACATTATAGTTAAATTATTTCTAAAGTATAACTGAGTTATCAAGTAATTAATTTCCTTTTTTTTTAAGGTATTTTGGAAATGTCTAGTAAAATAACTAACCTGGGGACAAGAAAACATACACAAACTAATACAGTGGAGATTAAATTCAACATCAAATTAACACTTTGTGGCTAACCTTATGCAGATAAATTCTTGTAGCTACTACAGCATTCTAACCAAATTACATTAGTAAATGTCTCAGCTCTAGGCAAAGAAATTTTACAGTGAATGTTAATAACTAAGCCTATTGGAAGAATATTCTTCATGTAATGAAATACAATATTGCTAATTCTAAAACTAGCATGGATAAAACCAGGAATATTCATATTCAGATAATTGAATTTCATCTCAGCTAGAGATGATCTCATCATCTGTTTCATCTCTACATCATAAAGAGATCAGTTCTACAACTCTTTAACTGATTTACTAATTGATACACACTTCTTCGTGTTATGTGCCTTACTCTGGTCTACACTAGACAGTAATTTGAGACTTTGAGAAATACCCGTTTGAATGGTAGCAATGAGGAAGATTCTTCTAACTGAAGATTTGTAGAAGTCTACTAAGCAAAGATGATGATTTAGGGCCTAGATGGAGAAATTAGAAGATAACTGAGTGGTGGTGGTGGTGGTATATCTTTTGAGTTGTATTGATTAATTTCATTTTTCTTACAGCACCATACTAGCAAGCCCTCAAATCCAATGTAAGTACTTAGTACCAAATTCTACCTGATACTTATATATTATTTAAAAATGCATGTGTTATATGTTGCAGTAAGGTTTTCCTAGACATAGATACTTCATATGTGGCTCAGAATTCACTCCCAAACAAGCATTTCTTTGGAAATACACAACCGACCACATTTAATTGTTTTAAATTGGGAGCAAAGTTCTTTATCCTTCTTTCTTCTTCCCCTCTTGTGTAGTAATTGGTTTTAAAATACATTCCCTGTTAGCAAAAATGAAAATAAAGCAAGGGAAAATAGAATACCAAGACATGATTTAATTTCATTCCTATTTGCAAAACATTATTTTATGGCACATGCAGATTTCTGTCATCTGTAATCTAGAGTGTTATTGGTTCTTTTACAAGCCAGTGTCTTGTGAATCAGAATTCCACACTGAGTTTCAGGTTAATAGCAGAATATTATGGAAAATACTGATTCTCAAAAAAAATCCTGCAGACTTCTATCTTGCCATATCAAAATCTGAATCTTTATGCAGACAAACCATCAGCTCTTGTTACTTGATGTCAGGTAGAAAATTCTGGATAGGGACCTACTCTTTCTAGAATACTCTTACTATGATTTTATTGTCCACATACCTCACTTATTCTTATAAATTGATATTTTTATATTTCTCTGTCCTGAAAATTATTCCTACAGACTTGTTAACTGAGAGCTCATGGAAGATATTTACTGCAATTGATGTACCTACCCCAGATGAAATGTCAATTTAAATTAGCACTTGTGCAGGTGTCAGCTGAATTGAGTATTTCAATTTACTACAACGCTTGAATTTCTGAATATCCAAATAACGGAAAAATGCGTCTCCAAAAAAGCTTTTGCTGCCATTCTTGTGTGTTCACTGCCTGCCTGTGCAGAAGAAATGTTTCCTGGTACACTGTTGTTCAATATTCAGATGATCAGGTTTCTAGGAATAAAAGTTAAAAAAGTGCAAGGGTGAGAAAGTATAGGTAGTGATCAATGAAAAATATTTGGAATTCAGCTTATTTTTGGTCTGCAAAGTAAAGTAATTATGCTGAGAAAGTACTTTGTTTAGAATCCCTCTGGACAAAGATGGTAGGGTTTATCTCCTGAAACGAAGGAGTGCACATTGGAGAAAGATACTTCAGGTTCCCTCTAAGGTCAGTGAGAAGGTGTTCAGTGTAGCAATCACATTTAAGACTTGGTTCATCCTTTGTTGTGGACCTGCTTTGGACAGAGGATTAATTTCTTAAACTCCTCAACTGTATTAACTGGATCTTCTTGGCTATAATGGGACCCAGTGCAGCCAGTTGAGCTATGAACAGATATGGCATTACACGTGTCTGAAGTCAAATGAGATTAATCCCAATATATCAGAACAACTTGTGCTTTCTAGAGTACAAAAGTAGAAAAAGGGGAATTTACTGAAGATGTAACTGAAGACTGTTCTCCAAAGTGGGAGTTTATAACCAGAAGAGATAAAAAACCTAACCACTTTTAAAACTGAATCTGATATATAATGTTAATGGAATTGCAGAACATACTATAGTGAGAACAGAGAACAGGATTTGACTGAAGATATCCTTTCCTGTCCTATATTGAAGTAAACCTGAAGAAATTGGTTCAGAGGTGCGGGAGGAATAGCCATAAAAGTATTAAGTTAAAGCCTTCCCCAATAGTTATTCAAAACTTGCTATTTCCAGTTAAAAAAAGAAACTGCAAATAAATTTAGACCAAAAATACACTAATAATGTAAATATTAGTGCTACAATGAAACCAATGAGTACTATATTTTATCCTAGCTAATACTCATGAAAAGGTTCTTTTTTTAAAAGATATTAATGGTTATTTTATATGTGCAATAGCTGGCTACTCTTACAATTTTCATCCTAGCAGTTGCTTTTCATTCCTTTTCGGAGCTTTTCAGATAACAAAACATCCTTCATGAAAATTTTAATGAACAAATAGAGTTGCTATGCTGTTATTCTGTATACCTTGTATATTATTTGAGTGTATTCTGACAACTGACACTTTGCTCATGAAAATGAGTGCAAATCCCACAAGTGCAAGCCAGTGTGATTGTTTATCCAAAAGTCCACACCAGTGATATGTTCTGTGCTTTCTGTAGTTGTCACTTGTTACATGTCTGTTTAAAAAGATCCACATATCCATGGGGCTCAAAAAAGAATACTATGAAACTTAAATAAGAGATTGAATATGATGGAGTACCCCAAAATAACCGATTGCTCTGAAATGTGGAAGGCTACAATTAATTTAAATAATCTGATCAATGATTAACGATTTACAGTATGAATAATTAAGACTCCAATCAAACCACAAAGAATCATTGAAGACATAAAAGACAGAGCTTACATGGTTAGAAAGCAGCACACTTTTATGCTTCTGGTAGTTCTATTGTTGGTTCACAATAAAGTCTGTTTATAGATTGTGGTGTTGCTTGTCAAGGATGCTAGAATTAACAAGCAAGGGAGAGAAGGAAGAGGAAAGAAGCTGACAGTTGTTCTGTGTTGCTTCTGTTTTATATAGATGACACCTGTACTGATTGTACTTGGGAGTAAACTCTCAATTAATTGTAATATACACAACAACACAAAAATCAAGAAATCAAAGTATTTGGATAAACACATAAATACAAAAGAAGCTGTAAACCTTTTTTAGGGGTCTGGATAAAAGTACATGCAGATAAGAACTGGCCTTCTGTTTTACCTCCTGTTCCTACTCATCATGATTTTTCTTCACCCTGAAACAATCTCTCTAGCTTTTTCCTTTGACTGCTCTGTGTCTAATAGTTTTTGGTCCAGCTGCCATCTCATCACTGCTAGAGCTCATAGTTGTGATAGTTCCTCTTTTTAGATAAATATTTCAGGTTTATTACCCTTTGTGAAATGGGATTTCTAAAATCTATAAACTATAATTTCATTCTCTAATTCCTTAATTTCTGCGAGAACAATCTTTTTAATGTCTGTTTCTTCATCTTTAAATTTTAGGGTTGGCCTTCAATTTGATTTAATCTCTGTTATAACTTTATAAACCTTGCATGGATAGCTTTAATGTTCTCTTGCATCCAGTGAACATACATTCAGCTTTTTCACTCTTTTTCATAATACAAGTCTTTGAAGCTTGATATAATTTTTGTTGCAGGAGGATATACTCAATCAGCAGCAATTATGGTGTTTGCAAGATGTGGTGCCTTGGCAGGGTGAATATGCATCTAAACAACCCCAATCTCCACAATATGTTTTTTATAAAGCGACTGAAACAATAAATAAAGCTTCAAATAATACTAAACAACTTACTGTTGTTTTTAATAGAGGTGAACTGCGCTTTTTTTTAATATCTATTTGAGATATATATCTTCCTTACTGTTGTTTTTAATAGAGGTGAACTAGGCTTTTTTTTAATAGCTATTTGAGATATATATCTTCAAATATATATACACATCATGAGTCATTGGAACAGCTCTTATTGAGAAGAGTTAAATTCTGTTGTAGTTGCAATCTGTCTTTACATCTGTACTTTACTAAATTTAGGCTTGCTTCTAAGAATTCTGTTATAAAGTGACACGTAGGCAAACTAAAAAGTTCCGACAGGACCCTATTTTTTCTCCTATATTAGGCTGCTCAGTGATCTTTTCTACTAACTTCTCCTTTTCATGTTTAACATTAGGTGCTACGAAATGATCCAGGCATGCAAAAACTGGTTTATATACTGAGATAGTGACATAACTATGCCAGTTATACCAACTGAGGATTTTTTTGTAGTCTGTTTCAAATATTCCTTCTCCATGTTAGTTATTCATGGTGTTACAAAGACATGAGTATATAAGAGCATTAACAGCTGCACCTCATGCTCAACTGCTGTGAATATTAACAGAATTTCACCCTGTTGTCAGTATGAAATTTTTCATGATCATGAATATTCATTTTATCATGATGGAAGCCAAGACTGGCCCCAGCAGCTTCTACTTTAGGAGTCCCTGGAGCATCATGAGATACATGATGAATTTAAATCTGAACATGGCCTTTATCTGTCTCCTAAACATTATGGTGTCTCCTCTTAAGAATTTACAGAGATAAAGCAAAAAATCCTTCATATATTAGAAAAAAAGGCATCTTATCTCTTAATTTTATAAAAATGTTACAGAATAGCAGAATGAAAAATGGATCTTCTGTAATTTTTCAAGATTTCTCCCAACTTCAGAAGAATAGACTAATTTCTCCTGTTGTAACTCCAGGTGCACAAATACATCTTCACTAGCCAAAACAAACAATAGAAAATGAAGAAAAAAGTACTTTCTGGTTGATTAAGAAGAAAATGGATAACACGCAGAATTATACTTTTTTAAATAAAAAGAAACAAAAGATAAAATTCAGCATGAATAAATCACAAAAAATAAATAACAGTAAAATAGGCAGTAATTTCCCTTTACAGTATTGACAGCAGAAGCAGAAGAGAAGATTCAGGAGAAAAACTGATGGAGCAATTGTTACTTGGACATGTTCTAGTTGATTGAGGCTTCTGCTGAGTGTTTATAAATTTGGTGGGTAGTTATCAGACAAAGCTACAATTTCAAACCTCCTAGCTCTCCTGTGTGTTAAAACACACACAGAAGGCAACTGCAGATTAAGCCCCAGTTCTGCAACTGAAAGGAAAAACTGCTTCAAGTGATAGTAAGATTCTGCACCTGCTTGTGTGTACCTCTGGTCTTGGGCATTTAGTAAAAGCATCTTGATGAACAAACTTTTCTGAGTATGAACTGTGCTCATTCTAGGAAACACTGGAAACCAAATCTGCTTTTCTCTCTGCTGCTGGTCACATTTCTATCTACATATCTTCTGTTTAAGTCATTGACTACACGCAGTTTATTTAAGGGAGTTTGGTCAATTGTGCAAATAAAGGAGTTCCTAGAAGTAGATGAACAGTCTGTTAGCTGCCTGCTTGTTTTACCACTTGAACTGGCTTCACAGTGTGTTGATTTCGTGCAAAAAGTGGCAGGATAGATGAACAGCAGCTGCATATTTCCTTTAGCTAAACTTTGCCATCTCATTTGAAAGGCATTGTATGAACACAGTCTGAAACAGTAGCAACACATCTGCAAACAAAAGAAATACCTAGGGCTAGACATTTGGATATACAAGAGGCAAAAAAACCTCTACAAGAAAAAGTACCTTTTCCTTCTCACTTTATCCCTTTTCCTTTCATAGGAAGATTAGAAGGTGATCTTACTATTATGGTCCTAATCCACGTGAAAAGGGACTTAGCAGCACCCAAGCACCCAGAACTGAAATACATCTGAAGTCTCATGTTCATGTATCACCTGATCCTAGAAGCCCTAAGTGCCTTCAGTTTCTAGAATTTTTCTCTTTTATGCTTTATTAGTGCTACATATCTAAAATGTCCCTCTTGATAGGTGTGTCATAGGGAAAATTTTTTCACACAGAAAACAGAAGCAGGCTAAGATAGATATGACTAATATTTGCTTAACTTAAACACAGATTTAAGGGTTTTAAAACATGTTACAGTATGTAGACCTTGTTTCAATATGGTAACATTACCAATAGCAGAACCATCAATAAACATTTTTAACACAGCTAAACATGGAAGTCAAATGTAACTGTAAACTGGCAAATGGAAACCTGTGGTACATGCGAGTGCAAGTTGCAAAATCTACAGGGTAAGAACAAAGGAAGTATAGCATGAGATGTCTGATAGAATAACTCTGCAGAACAAGCAGGAAACAAGTTTGGTGAAATTGGAACAAGTCCTGTCCATCCTCAAATAGATAAACTATGTCAAGCGCAAATGAGATCACCCCATTTCTTTTTTGGAAAGCATTGAGCAGAACAAAACATGAGTAAGGAAAATGGAGCAATAAACCCATCCATTCTTGGGCCACAGTTTTCTTCATCAAAGAATGTTGTCCATCTCCATCTTAGTGTCTGGGTGTGTTCATCATCAGCCCTAACTCACCTTAAGTGGAGGTGTGTTGTATTCTTCGCCTTCAGCTGATTTACTATAAAAGCATTCAGGATTTCCTGTTTGCATATATTGTTATATTGACCATGTGTACTGACAGTGAATGTCAGTCCAGTAGTGTTGAAGACTGAAACTGATTTATCCATCTTTAAACACTTCTATCAGAATATTCTTTAGCATATGCAATATACAAATACATTCAGCCTGTGGCACAGACAGTCTGTCTGTCTTGACAATTGACTTTGCAGTGGGGGAATAGTTTGCTAATGTGTGTTCATAATCTGCAAAAAGCTTTTCTCAGCTGATGTTTTTCAGTATACTGCAGCAAAATTAAATAAGAATTATTTATTATTGTATTAAGAGAATACTGAAATCTCACCCAAGGCAATTATTTTGTAGATGTGAATTTTATTATAATGACAAAAAATAGCTCCTGTTTAAATGCATATACGAAGACCCGAATTCTTCATTATAAGAAGCCTTTAAGATGGGGCTTTATTCCTTTTCTGTTTTTTTCCTCTTTTAATTATATATTATGCTTCATCAACAGCAATATAGTACAAGGATGTATTTTAACTATGCTGCAGATATCAACATATGGGTATATTTAGCAAATCCAATAACACTTCACCACTCGTTCTCAGAACATTTAAAAGTGTACAAAAGCGTGAAGATAAACCCCCTTAGAGGGCCTTATGACTCCAGTGGCACACAGTAGAAGTTTTCAGACCAGTTTGTCTAATGAAATCCAGCAAATTACAGATTATAAAGAGTGAAGTATAAAAGAGAGCAAAGCTTAAGGCAATTTTCAATTATTTTTTCAAAATTATAATTTTATGTATATTTTGGAATATATACAAAAAGTGAAATCTGCTATGTCCAAGTGGGAGAGTTTCATATACATATTTCCCCCAGGGAAAGGAGAGTCAGCAGGTAAGGTGTTGATGGAGGCTGAGTGGGGAAGAGCCAGGCATCTCTGTAGATATATCTTCTAACATTAGAGAAAGCAGAATGGGTGAAGTAAGAGATATAAAAAAGACTGTTCATTCTCCAGTGCAATCCCACCTCCTCCTTAGCCCTTCCTTGCAGGTTCTGGCAGCACAGCACTGCTGAAATAACATTAGCTCAATACAGATGGTCTCTGGGAAGGCGACTGCACAGCCCTCTCTGATTTGAGTGGAAGCTGGATGATGCAGACTGTAAGTTCCAGAATTAGTCAAAGTACTGATGTGACAGTTTCTTGAACCAGTCTCTGGTTATATAATGTGATAGATTCTGGTTTCAGAGATGCACGGACTAAGTTATAGCTAGTCACGCTCACACCTAGAGGTCTCATTAAAGGAAAATTCATAGGTACAGCTTTAAATCAACCACATAGCTGAGATACATTAACATATGAAACTCCTTAAGTCTGTGTCTAATATTAGACAAGTGCTTAAATATTTTGCCAAATATAGATTGATTGCTTGCCTTGGAATGATGAAGAGCTTTACTGTAAGAGCGCTTTGTAGAAAGAAAAGACAAAGCTACTACTTCCCAAATAGCTAATGTGCCACAATTTGCTTTTGAGAATATTTGCCTGCATCCTGAAGGTAGAAAAAGTCTTCTTAGGTCGGCTGATAAATGAAACAAATGTATCTGTTCTAGGAAGGATTAG
This sequence comes from Acanthisitta chloris, assembly GCF_000695815.1. NCBI lineage: Eukaryota > Metazoa > Chordata > Aves > Passeriformes > Acanthisittidae > Acanthisitta > Acanthisitta chloris. The sequence continues at coordinate 24,365 of NW_008672120.1, read as the reverse complement.
AGTTGATCATTATGAAAAACCATAGGAGTTAGGAAAATGCCTGGAGAGCACATGCTTGACTAGGGATCTCTGTACGCTGAGTTCAGTTAGGCACCTTCTGTTTCCTCTGTCAGTTCTTGTCTTACACTATGTCCTTTTCCTTCTATTTTCTTATTTTTATATCCATTTAAGCCCCCTTATTCTTTTCTTTCCCGTCTTGTGTTTGGCTAGCTACTTTTTTTAATTTATTTTGCTCACCTTTCATAGCAATTTTTCTCTGAATCTTTGCCAAATTACTTGCACTCTAGACTCTATATTTCATTCTTTCCTTCCTAACCAATGTGTGACCTACTTTTGCTCCAATAATTTTCTCTGCCCATAACAAAAGAGAGAAACCACATATTATGGGCCTAAACACTGATTCATGATGCTCAGCACTGATTTACAGCCACAAAGCTCCCAGGAGCAATTTGTCTCATCCTCATCCCTGCTTGTTCTTTTGTGGGCAGTATGCAGGCATGGTTCAAACCACAGCAAATGCCAAGGATGTTCTCCACACAAAGAAAAACCAAGGTCAGACCAGTTTGGTTCCCCTATCCTATAGTCATTCAATAGCTTTGATCCCTCAAACACCTCCACATGCCTCCATGGCACAGATCAAGGTATGCATCATGCACTCAGGGTATTTTTGCTGATGGGTTGCTGTACAGTCCATACATTATTTCAGATGTTCTAAACAGACCAAGTATATATTTATAATTTACAATGTCGTAGGGCTTTGGCAGTAGTATGTGAGTCTGAGAGAGGGCCCAGGGCCAAGCTCTTTGTAATGTATGTTTGAATACTCTACTTTAGAAAGCACATTGTGACTGTGAGCCAGTCTGTGCCACTTAGTTTCAAATGAGAAACCTTCCTCAACCTCTTCTACATAGTATTGTAGACTTATCCTAAGGGCAACCAGGGACTGGCTTTAGAAATACCTCTTGTTTCTCCAGCTGCATCCTCTGTTCAGGCACCCCTAGCAGGAGGAATGTGCCAGAGGCTCTGCACAGGAGAAAGTGGCACAGAGCAAGTGCCTTGTCTCACCTGTGCCCTGAGCTAGAAGTCTTTCATAGTGGCCATAACTTGGTTACCCTAATGTTAACTTCACAAATGTAAGGAGATCTACAGGCCCTGCCACATGAACATGTGGTTGCAATCAGACCTACCAGAGCAGAACTTTGCAATAGACATAGAAATGCAACAATCAAATTGCAGTGATGCTTATTTAGGGACGAGAAGATGGTTATTGGCAGAAACTTAACCTATGTGTAGATTGCCTTAATTTTTCTCATGCCTAAAAGGAGAGATTATTTCCCACTAAGGGCCCTTAAACTCAGCCTTATTATTTTTTAGTAAGGACTACCTGAAATAGCAGAACTGGTTGTGAAGGAGTCTATATTTACCACATTTTAGGAGAGCAACTATTTGCTCTAATAAGAATCTGTCATTAGTAGTCAAACACACTCACACACAAAGTGAATTGTGAAGTTATCCCTTTAAGCCTCCACAGAAGCTTTAGCATTTCACTGTTATGGCTGTCTCTAACACAACCTCAATTTATCATAAGTTTTATGAATTTTCACGTGTGAAATGTGGTTGCCACTTCTAATTTTTCTCCCTAAAGCTGCAATCACAAAGGCAAAATTCACTAGTTTAATTTAGATGAATAACCTTACAGATTCAGGACTCATTTATATTGTTCCCAAACACTTTAGTGTAGTACCTAAAGGTATAAGAAACACCAGTAGATGGCTCTGTAATTCCTGAATTATAAGGAAGGAAACGAGGGAGGTTTTGATAGCTTTGACTTTTGCGAGCAGATTTGATTTGGTGTCACCAATGACAGGAATAAACTTCATGCCGACTTGCTGAAATGGGACACTTCCATTTGTTATGCCACACCGTTTCAAAATGGCACATCTGTCCTTGACTCACATCGACCTTGAAGGCTCCTGATGGAGCAACAGGAATGCTGTTGTCCTGTACAGGCAACAGCTCCAAATAAATCAGCAGCAGGATGACACCCAGCTCATGGGAGAGGGCAGAATTACTAAGAATTGCCATGCACTGCTCATGGCAGAGTGATAAACACGGAGGTGTGGAGGCTGCTACAGATGCCTGAGCCCAGTGGTACTGTACCCTGGGAAATGGGATTAAAACTGAGCATAGCTGAACATATGCCTGCACTAAAATTAACTACCCAACTCTCAGAAAATGTTTCTGTTTTACTTAAAAAATAAATCTGGCTGAGAGTGGGAAAGATAAAAGCAGGAAGGAAATGGGCTGAAAAAAAATTTGCTTTTATTAATCAAGGAGTTTAGTATTTTTTTACAGGCAATTTAGAGGAAGTAGGAGGATTTCCTCTCTGGGCAACCCTCATTCCTGAGCACAGGACCTGGGTGGGCTTGCAAAGGAGATTTTAAGCATGCTTGAGTGCTCTGGCAAAGGTCTGCAGGGCCCCCTTGGTGTATTCTTCCACAGTTTAAACTCCTTTGAATATGTGTAAAAATTACTGTAGGAAAAGGGGAATTTATATGTGAGACTCTGTATCCAGTATAAACGGTGGCTGTATCTAAATGTGAATTGAGGTATATAAGTTAAAAGCATGAGAATAGTGGAAATCTCTTTAGAATTTGAAAACAAGCAGGGAGTAATTCAATTTCTAACAGAACAAAGATGTTTCATCTATACAAGCTGAGATGGTTGTCTGTGTGTTATAAGTAATTTCAATACCATATGAAAACTATATAAGAAGTTTGGGCTAACTGTATTCTGTGACATGACATGGTATGCAGTGGTGGCATGTCAAGACTTAAAAGCCAAAATAAGTTAAACATAACTTTATAATTGTTATTTTTTCTCCTGAAGTAGATCTTCCACATGCCAAATATTTAACTTCATACCTTGTAATGAAAAATATTATTGGTAAACCCCCAGAAAATCATCCTTACTGTACTTCAGAAGGAAATATATTTTATAGACATTTTCCATCTAGTCCTAGTGTGTTTCAATAGCACATAGACACTGCTGTTGATCTGCTTTAAAAACAGATAGAAGTTGTTTTGAAAAGGGAGATCAATCCATTTAATACAAATAGCAAAAATTTGCAAGGATGTTGATATTTAAACACCAGCATTAAACATTATGTCTTTATGTCATCAATAACTCTCACTCCAACCCTAAATATTCTATGATTCTCTAAGCAAAATAATGATCTGCTATGATTTTTTTATAAAGACAGGATATTCTCTAAGCGCCTCAATAGCTTGCCTTGCCATTGGTAATGATTTTCAGAGTAAGAGAAGTGTGATTACAATGGAGAAAATTCATATAGCACTATTCTGTATTTTGCTGCAGAGAAGCTGCATATGGAGAGATCATTCCATTTATATAATGCAGTAAATTTCTGTGACCTTTCACTTACTTAGAAAAGGCTAAAATATCTCACAGAATTCAATATTCAGTGCTGGTATTATCCTGGGAAATAATGCTCTTTAAATAATCTGAGACACAAGTATTAATGTGTTTTATAATGTGAAAATGCAGTCCTATTTACCTGGGTGGAAGACAAACCTGAGTTTAAAGCAACCCATACCTTCTCTAAATGTAGTTAGCCCAAAATATATTTTAGCTTTACCTTATAAATGACAATTAAATACATTTTGTTGCTATTGAAGATGATATTATAAAGGTAAGCTAGCCTGAATTACATTACATTCACTACCAAAGTGCAGGCAGTCCTAATTGAATAGCTGATGTGTGGCAAAATACTTCCCTGATAGCCATATTCAACTTCTGCCCTACAGTAAGACTGAGATAATTCAATTGCAATATGTGAATCCAATATGACTCTTGGATTCAAATGCCTAAGGAATTGAGGGGAAAAGTACTCTTGGGTTCAAGTAAATACAGCCTATATACCTTTTTATCTGCATATGATAGTGATAACCACTTATGGCAAATATCTTGTTATTTGGTAATACTACCTTATTAGCAACATTTGACTTCATCAGCTTTTGACTTCTTCATCTACTTCTTCATCTGTTGGTGCCTTTCCAAAATGAGACTGCTTCTGAATCTTCCAGCTTTAACCAGCATCACAAAACCTGACAGAGGCTGATGGAGGGATGCCTCTTCATTTCAGATTTACAGAATTATCCTTATCCCTTTTCCCATTCTGGATCAGGAGCATGTTTGAACACTGCAGACACTTCACAATCAGAATTCAGAGGTTTATAGTCTGTTTAAACTAGTCTCAGAACGGTAAAGGAAGAGAACAGATCAAAAGAAATTGCTATATATAGTGCAGAAAATAAAATCAAATATTGGTCTGGAGACACTCTGCACTACACTGCTCTAGACTTTTTCTGGGGTTTTTGGGTTGGATTTTTTTTTTACAAACATCTACTATTGGGAAGTGCCAGTATATATTCAATTTTTTACTCTAACAACTAGCACATTACCACAATGTGAATAATTCAATTCATACTAGGTGAGATAAATGAGATAATTTTGCTAAAGTTAAGGGAGAAACACCAACATACTGAATTTACAGTGGTTTTAAGTTAAATGCTTGAAAATAGTGTCCATACTTCTGTGCAAGTTACAATATTAAGACCAGATCTTTTCAGAGTTTTGAATGATTACACTTAATACCACTAAGCCATGTGGATATAATAACTGCTGGAGAAGTCAAAGCACAGATGCTTATGCTATAACATGTATGTAGTGTAGACTTCATATACAAAATGTATAGTATCTATTTGCATTCAAGCCAACATAAAATTTCAACTATAGATATAAAGGAAATGCAAAAAAAATTAATATGGTCTCATTTGGGACTTTCCAAGTGCTTTGGAAGTGCTAATGGATATAAAGACACTGACAAATATTATCAAAACCAAAACAAAGTCCATGTGCACAGACACTCATGCACAAACTACCTGCTATAAATGGAATTTTTTGTCCTGATTGTTCTGGGGGTTTCTTGTGGGGTTTTCTTTTAAACGGAAAAGATTTGGGGTTTGACATTTTTCTGCTTCCTAAACTGGCTATATCCTTATCCTCTCTCAGCTAAGACTGGAAAGAACTGAAAGCAGATGGTATAAAGTAACCAGAGTGAGAGATGAAACAAATACTTCAGAAAGAATTGTGAGAAAGCCATTCTATCTTCAACACGCCAGGACACTTCTCAGCCCACATCCACACTATAATTAGGTATCACATGGGATCTATGGCTAGTAATGCTTTCACACAAGAAGCTCAGAATGATTTAGTACAAAATTTAGAATATGTACAGATGGATATCTTTATTTTTTGGCACATTAGGGAGTCTTTATTTGAAAAATGTTTTGATATATGTATTTTAAAAGCTTTCAAATGTATACATATATAATAGCATGATATCATAAATATCTAGTCATTTTCCTTAAAATGTGTCTATTTTTCACTGCTATGTCTACGTGCTCTGCTTTAAATAAAAACAAGTTCATGTAGTATACATTTTTTAGACAATTCCTGATGGCAATATTGGATGAGACATCAGCTTTTCCTCAAAAAATTCTTGGTAGATGTTCTTTAAGAAACACTCCTATTTGTGTAGATGAAAAGGAAGTTTCTCTGGGGGACTGATTGTACCATTGACCAAATGGAGAGAACCACAGAATCCACAAACCCTGCTAGGCATGAGTGGTTAATGACAATATATCCCTTTATGAGCCAGAAGGAATTACATTCCCCATCCAGACCTCTCCAACATGGATTTTATTGTTATTATTATTATTGATTTTAGAAAGTTGAGTGAATTGAAATAATTGATATTGTCACAAATAGATACATTATTTACATGTAACACCCTAAAAAATACAGGGTTAGATCAACTCTCCAATATTTACTCAGTTGAAGGATGCATTGGCACCTTACCAACAGCCCAGAGGTCACATATAATTTACATAAAGTAGATCAGATTTCCTTCCCTCTCATTTGTTTCAGGTAGGATGAGATTCACAGATTCATTTATTCAAGCAGGTGTTGGTTAGAAAAATATATGCAGGGAAGTCCTTGGGTGATTGATAATGGACTACTCTTACAGGTCAAAATAAAGTGACCTTGAAATACAAGGATTTTGTCTTTCCTCAGAAACCTGTATCTGAACAGTGATATTGCTTTCATTTTGTTTCCTATTCACTATTGAAAATATTGCTATCTTTTTTTGTCTATGAAAAAATAAAACCTAGAACCTCTGAATTATGAATGAAAAAATACTCAGACATTAATCAAACACTCCTGTGGCCACCATTCCTAGAGATTTTTCCACTTGTCCACTTGGGTTTTAGTGGAGAGACATGATTATAGAGACTATCAGCTCCTTTGACAGCAACAAGCAAATTGAGACCCACTGTAAACCATCACCTCTATGAAGTAAGGAATCGTATAAGAACAGCAAAAACAAACTGCAGCATCCACAAATAATTCGTTAACAGTATGAGCAGAGTTCTTTAAAGGAACAAATGGAATTTTTATATGAGATTATAATAAACAGTAACTGTTCGAAAGTTTAACTGATAACAAATTAACCATTCATTTTTAAAAGGGATGTGGAAAGAAGTGATATGTAGAAAGATGTTCTTTTAAAAATTCTGGGCTTGATTATTTCTCAGTCCTAAAATAACACAGCTAGTTGAAAATACATGATTTTGTATTTATTCGTGGATTGCGCACTCAGAATTTAAGAAAGATTGCATTCTTTGTATAAAGCTGAATGGTCGAATCCTCTCTTTAAGTAAACTGCTGAACACAACATTAATTATTAATTAGGAATCAGCTGAACCTAGGATTAATTATAGAGCAGCTTCTGTTGCAGACCCACAATCAAGTGTCTGCTCTTGTGTGAGCAAGGGTACTTGCTGTGGGAATTTAGAGTGATAAATTCTTCTACGCTACTGAGCTGAATCATTTGCAGATCTCCCCAGAAAATAGTTCAGAAAGAGTCAAATGACAGTTCTAGCAAGAACCTATTGCTGGTAACCCAGATTTAATAAGGAGATTGAGCAGCAGATGAGGAGTTGATGTAACAGTAAGAACATGTATCTTCCCAATGACCAAAGCAGCCCCTGAGCACTGTGGTGCAGTATATCCAGTCATGCTGAAAGAGATAAGGAATGCTTCTTAGTAGCAGACAACAGTTCATTTGAAGTAATTGCATGTCCAGAACAACTTCTATCCAAAACCACAAGAGCACTAAGGGGTTTTTTTACGTCTTAAGGTTTACCAAAATCGTGTCAAATGACAGACCACAATTCACTGTAGGAGAATGTCAACAGCTTGCAAAGCTCAACAGGAGGAAATCATAGACTCATAGACTTAGCTACCCTATCTTAAAAGCAGCAGAGAAGGCACTTGAAAATAAATCCTGTGCAGAGTCTGAAGAAAAAAAAAAAAAGATCCTACTCTACAGCCTGGAAAACACTGTATCATATAAAAGTGTGCTCAAAATTCCTGTAGCTGGAGAGCTTGTTTCTTCTTTCCTTAAATCTAATTTGACTTCCTTCTTGAGTATGTTTTTAAAGAGGAGATGAAAAGACAAATTTGGTAAAGCTCATGATAAATTTTTAAAATTAATATTATTGGAAAAAGAAGATCATGGCAGGCTTTGCTTGGGCAATATGATATAAATGTCTGTGGAGTGATTGTATCTGAAACTCACAAAATATGTATCTGCATATATTTTACTCTCAGAAGAAGGTGGGAAACCCAGAATAGTTGAAAACCAAATGTAATTAAGAATTGCTTACTTACTGTAGAATTGAAACTGTTTTAGTTTTGTCTGTCACAGAACCAATTAGGAGCAAACCAGCAACAAGAAAGGCTTGGCCACTGTGTGGGTTTCAGTATACCTTTCAAACAAATAACGATGCTAAGTTGCAAGCTACTACACGAGTGGCAACTGGAGTAAAGTAAGATGAGTATTCCAATGTGTCTACAAGTGCAATGCAGGAGGGATAGTATGTGGTTAAAAAGAGTGAGTGAAGGTTAGCCAAAATGCCTGTAAGGTGAGACAAAGTAAGTTCTAAGTTACTCCTTATACATTTACAACATCCAGGGTTCTTTCCTTTCTATCTTTGCAGAAATCTATGTAATTTAACACCTTGGTGCTCTGCATATTAAATAGAAAGTCTCAAAAATCCAGACAAGGTTTAATGCACTGATGATCTATGCGTAAAACAATGTCAATTTTGGTTTAAGTGATAATAGCCCCTACTTTCTATGTAGTTTATCCCTGTTAAAAATTGGATCTGAGCAGATCAAAGCACTTCAACTTCACTTAGCACTTCTCTTGGGAAGGAAGAATAATTTTTATGTCTGGAGAATTAGGAAAGGAATCAGATAGGTGAATTCTTCTCTAAACTGCATGGGAACACACAGACTGCTAACCCAAAATTGGAAAACTTCATGAAACAATATTCTTCTCTGTGTCACAGAATTCCTTTGCAGGCTTATTTGTTTGCTTGTGATGGTAGCTACTACATAGTTCTTTGTAAGATCACGTCTGTTGTATGATTTCACATCATGTACGAAGGTTTGCTTTCATCAGTAGTGGCATTACTGCTGTATATCTAAATGAGAATTTCTTTCTCAGCTCTGTCAGTTTAAATATTTCTTCTGAAAGAAGAAAGAAGCTCAAAGGCTCTTTCAGTTCCTATCCACAGAACAACGTGAACAGAACTGAGGTGAAGGATAGATTATCTAAAAGGCTGTCACAGCTCTGGGACCCAGATCCTCTGCTTTTATGAAATGTCATAGCTCTATGAGCAGCTTCTCTCTTGAATTCAAAGGATTCAAGGTTCAGTCATGGAGATCTCTGAACTGAAGTCTCAATGGAAAATGATTTTGCCTGACACATTACAGTGCATTTTAGCAAATTCCTGTGATTGTAATCCAGACTGCTGGCACAATTTATAGGTTTGGATTCTTCAGTATAGCAAACCTTTTGGTGTTACGCAGAAAATTGTCACTGCATTTATTTCACTTCTCATATACTCTGTGTATTGTGTCAGTAATCTGAAGTATCATAGATCTGTCTTTGAAGAGAGATACTGTATATGAAAGTTTGCACTATAAAGTGAATTTCTACAAGATATCTGTGGTCATTTTGGACTGTAAAATCAAATTAAGATTGGATGAAAAACATTTGATCATTTTGATTTTGAAACTGCCTCCAAACATTCTGCTGACATATCTTTCATTAATGTACATATCTCTGTCTAACTTTGGCAAAGAAAACACTTCCTTAGGATCTGTTTGAGATTTTCAAATACTACAGCTCTAAGCTGTTGCAAAATAAAGTTTCCTTTTCTGTGATTTCAAAGCAAGAAAGAATATGCTAAAAAAATAGCAATAGTATCAGTAACAATAATGCTAATGTTAATAATAATAAATATCAGAATAAAATTGACTTATTTGCATTTCAGCAGAACACATACATTCCAGTGAGAATCCACAAAGTACTGAATTAGACAGTACTTGAACACAACAGGACAAGATTAAGTTTTCACAAGTATCCAAAGCTAAGGTCAACCCAAAACTGAAGAGTTGAAAATAATAGGGATGAGCTGGCATTTAGCCTTCTGCATACTTACTGGCTGTTGCTGGAGGATCCTAAGTTCCCTATGGCCACTGCTTTTTAATCAGGAAATAGAAACCTATTTCCACTTCCTTTACTTTCATATTCAGAATCACAGTAACTGTGGGAGCACTGAGACTGCTGTTGTAGCTCATGATTTAAAACAGAGACAAGCATTTGCATTCCTAGCAACTAGATATCATAGGTACTTTATGACCAAATTTCTGAACAATTTCTGAAGAAAACTCTGGAAGAAGTAACCTAAAACTAGTCAGCAGCATTTTAAAATGGTGTTCATATTGCTCATCTTCTCTTTCTGAGAAGTGATTCCAGAAATTTGCATAGAATCTGGAGTAGTACAGTTGTGTTCACTGAGCCAGTGATGAAAGCACACACATACTGTTGCTCTTTACATCCATGGCCTTCCTAAGTAGACACAAGCATCTGAGTCTCTCTGGCTTCCAGATCTCTTGAAAATGCTTTAAACCCCAGATGACTGTGGTAGGAATTGGGTCCCTGAAATGTATATGTTCCCTTTAAGAACTAAATAATATTCCTAATTTGGAAACTTGCACTTAAAAATCTCATTTCCATGCAAATTCTCAAAACTGTGCGATGAAATACCATGTTTTCTTTCCCCTTGGTACAATAATTTAGTAAAAGGAAAAAGAAACCAATGTGTTGAATTAATAAGGTTGGCAGCTAAAAAAATTAGTAGGTGTGGGATGGGGATTGAAGTGGAATTTAAAATATTAATTTCTTTATCAGCAGCATTTTGCTTTATTTTTACCTTCAGTTTCAGATTCATCTGGCTGGAAAACTGAAGAATTTGGATTCCCTCCATAAGTGAACAGACCACTGCTGATCTCTCAAGGATCTGTGGCTTCTGAGAGAGTGTAGGTAGACCAGCTGCCAGAAAGCAGTCTTGACAAAGGTGAGTTGGCAAATAATCAGACAAATTTTGAGAATTTAATCAAAAGTGACTTATCTCTATGAAAATCCCTTAATTTGATGAATAAGCAAAGTCCAGTGACCCTCAAACCCAGTCACTTACTTTGTCAATGGCAGTTTCCTTGTACAAGTGATTCTGTGACAAGCAGTTGTTAAGAGCACTACATAAAAGATAAAATCAGCTCATTGCATGTCCTTGCCAGGTATGTGAAAAAGCATGTGGTTCTGCTACATGGGGGATATGGAAACAGAAATTCTCTCCACCTCCTGGACAGAATCAGGCTCTAGCTGCAGCTTTCACAACCAGAACCACACACTTTCATTGCTGGTGTGAATGTGTCAAGGAAAAAATGGATATTAAGTCTCTCAGACAGCCAGTACATCTGGCTTTTATCCTGCTCACTGCCTCACTCAGGAAGGAATATGGTTATTTTTAAACATAAGGGCCATGTGTGGAGCCAAATAAACATAATTCTCCAGCTGGTTCAAAGATGATCGGAAAAGATTTTAAATGCTCTAAAGTATATAGGCTTATTTATCATCTGCTAAATCCTCTCCCCAAAAGAATCAAAGGCCTCATTTGTTCTTTGAGCACTCATTACAGCTTTGGTCACCATATAAAACCTCAAAAAACTCCACCCCAAAACATGTGATTTCATGTACCAGAATACAAACAACAAATTGCAACTATTCTTCATGACCAGCAAATGAACAGTTTATGAAACCTAATTTATTAATTAATTAGGACCTTTCAAGCAGCTGTAACATTCAAACAGTTGAATACAATTCCCACTGTGATGGGATAGCTCAATTATGACCAAAATTCCCTAAACTGCTGTCCTTTGGTTGACCAGCTCTTTTTGAAACCATAATCACAGAAAGTTTCTTTTGCTTTTCATGTCTTCTACTCAAATATTTTGGGTGCAGGTTTTTTCAAGCTGCAGTTATTATTAAAAATAATCTCTTAAACAGTGTTTGGAAACGGATATATGATTTTAGTGGATGCTGTGGAAACACAATTACCAGGATTTTTTTTTTAGCTGTAGCAATCAAGTCACTTGCAACCCTTGGTCCTACAGCTTCTACAGATGCTACTTGCCCCTGTATTGGCTGTGCATGACTCATTTGCAGCTAATTACAGGTTGTGGGATTCACTTGGATATATATTTATATACTTTAGCCAGTCTATTTAGTGAAACACACTAAACAAAAAAATGGTGTGTATAGTCTTCTTGTTTAAACAGATATAAGAGTTTTCTTTCTCTAAGAATATTTTGTACATTTGTAAAACAAGTTTTGGTTGGTACTTTAAGGGGATGAAACATCTGAAGTTTTGACAGACTATTTTAAATATGTATACTTTGGGGGATGTTACTACTTAAGTATAGAAAGCTGTAGTGGTTCAAGTAGTCCTTCGTATTTCTTGACAATTTTGGTTAGTCTTCTGTTTTTCATCTAGTCTCAACAGTGTTATTAACTTTATAACAGAGAGACCTCATAGTGTACTAAGTAAAGATCTTTAAACATCATTTTATCATAGTAAACCCAAATAATTATATGCATGTTATTTAAATGGCTGTAACATTTAATATGTTTAACAATTTTTTTCTGGATCTGCCCAGATGGGATTTTCAAATTAAAAAAACAGATAAAAGCAAAATGCAATATAAAAATTGGAAGCTAGTACTAAAATGAAGAGTCCAGAAACATGAGCTCTATTTGTACTTTTACTTGCAGGGAAAGTATGTTTCTACTAACTTTGCCACAGTTTGAGAACTCCAAATCAGAGATGTATTCCTTTTTCTTTTCCTTTTTTTTCCCCCTGTGAAATTGTAAACAGAGTCAGAGGCATATAAATGCTTTATCCTCTGTTAATCTGAGATGGGATCTGTGGCAGTTTGCCTGTTTAATGGTATATAGATTTACAGTATATACTGTAAATCCCATTAACTTGTCATTAAGTAATTAGCTACATCTGCATCAGACATATCCAATGCTGGTTATCAAAATTTCCTCCTTATATCCAGCCCTTCTATTCCCCTCTTCACTTTCTTCTCCTCATAGGCTTAGTGATTATGTCTTTGCTAAGTTATTCTTTTCAGGTATGTCAGAAAACTAGGAATTTTATTTTCATGCTGCATATTTTTCTTTTTGGTTTTCATCATTGTTCCCAGACATTTAAGTGAAAACAGGTGAGATCTTTTTGGGAAAGAAGTTAAAAAAAACCAGTGAGGTTCTGTGACCACAGGCAAACAGCTAAGGAATTTTTTTCTTTGTTTGAATATGCTCTTCATTTCTGAGATCCTAATGATCAGATCCTCAGCCCAAGTTAAATCTCTTTCTGCCACTCTAGTTGTGCACAGGGCACATGAACTCAAACTGAAGGAGCGAGTGGAGGTTTTTTTCTCCTCATCCAAATCCCCATCCCATCTGGTATTAATCCTGAACACCCACTCTCCATCTTACTGTGGGCCATATTTGGCTCCAGGCCAGGATGAACCTTTTTGTCCCCTTGCTACTGTTCCCCTCTACTCCCTCTCCTGTTGTGAGAACAAGCCCTGCAGTACTGTGTACTGGACTCTTGAAGCTTGATAATGGAAGGGATATCCTTGTCCTACTGCAAAAAAACTGTTTTGTCCATGCACAGGTTTCTCAAGTACAACACTACATGTTATTTCTTCACAAAAGTGGTTACATTCACCTACCATGTTCTCACACTGACACAAAAGAAAAATGTTCACTGAGAACACCTAGGTGAGCACTTAACTAATTAATAATAATAATAGCAAAATATGCAAAAGGATTAGTTCTTGGGTTGCTTCTGATCCTGTGAATGCTGCATGGAAGGCCCAGAAGGGATTCATACGTGTAAGTTTTTGGAGACTGGTGGGATTTGAAGTGGGAAATAAAATAGCTGTAGTCTCCATAAATGAGGCACCTGCTTTAGTTAATATGATTTTTTTTAATCAACAAAACAGTAGCCACTACATTTAAAATATTTCTAAAAGACCTGAGATAGTCTAGGTGAAAAAGATTACTTAGAAAGTAAAAATAAAAACTATATTATTCTCAAACCCTTTGAATCCTATAGAGAGCTGAATGCTCTCAAAGCAAGCAGATCCCAAACTCTAGCCCAGAGGCTACTGGAATCTCCTACAGATTCCTGGCAGAAAGGAAGGAATTTTTCTGTGGCAAGTTGATTTTTCAGTGAAAATCTGCTTCATGGTGCTCAGATACTTGGAATGTGAAAGGAATTAATGGAGGGAGAAGTTAGTTGTCAGAATCTGGGAGGAATACTCAGAAGGCTGGAATGCAATTCATCACGTGGATTACTCTGACATGTATATGGTGTTTGTTTGTACATGAGCATCTATTATTTAGCAGATCTTTTCCATCTCTTGGTACTCTGTTGTAGATTCAGATTTTACACAGATGCTTCTTGTGCTCTTTGCCCTCTGACAAAGCACAAATGCTTTGGTCTTTTAGATATACATATCTTTCACACTTGTAGTCAGTACTACAGTTCAAATGTCTGGGCTATGTCAAATGAGAAACTATATACTGTAAATGAATTAGTAGCACCTTCTTCTACTGCCTTCCTCAAACACACACTATTCTATGGTCAGTGTTAACTTGTAAAATATTTGCAGTCTTTCCCTCCTTGTACATCATGTTTCAGATAACATAACAGAAATGAATACTTATAGCAATATTTCCCTGTTACTGATGAGGGGTAGAATCCCAGCCCTAAGTCCCTCGTAAGGTTCCCATTTCCTTTATGATAGGTCCAGATTTAACTAAAGACTGCAACCTGGTAGACTTTGAAAGTAAAGTCTGAGCCTCATGCCTCTGCTGTCAGAGCAGCCTTTTCCATGCAGCAGCCTATACAGTGATGAAGAGAGTCTTTGTCAAGCCAGCTGGCTCTGCCTGCAGGACTGCTTGTGCTGCTCACAGAAAGCTTGTCTCCAGGTCTCAAAGGGATTGTAGTCTTTTCACTTTTAAACAGCTTTTTTCTTCATGGATTTAAGTGTGTTTACATTTCTTTGTCCAAGTGCTGATTCTGTATCCTTGCTGGTTTTCTCATCTTTGGCTCATAGATGCTGTTCATATTTATAGCTTGTGGACAACAACATCATCAAGCCTCAAACTCTGGACATTCCTTGGCAGAGCTTTTCTGACAGGTGACTTTTCCATCAGGGTATTTTTCTTCATTTTGGCTTCGCTCCTAAACTCTCCACTCAGTCAGTCTGGGAGCACACTTCAGACTGACTGCAACAAAATCTCCAGATTTGTGCTCCCTTCTTCTCAGTCAGATATTCATAAACATAATAATGTTTCCTAATGTAAACTTATAATAAAGTTCACACACTTCTTCATTTAGATTGAAGGGAAGTGTTAAGCAAAATTTAATGTGAATGTGTGTGCGAGAGATTAGAAAGAAACTTAATCTTGCTGTGAAATTGTGTTTTTATATTACAGGCAGACTCAAAAATTGGATTCTCCTCAGTTCCAAAACTATCACTTGGTTTCTTTCAAAAAAAGGCCAACATGAGGCAAAATGAAAGATTTGGAGTTATGGTTTCTGCTTAAATTTGTGACTGATCTGAAAGTCATCTTGATCTTTTTACTGCTTCACACTTTCAGGATTTGGTGTTTATTTTTACCTAGCCAAATGCACTGTTGAAATCAGTTTTGTCTTAGGATAATAAACTAATCTTCAGATAGACAGCCAAAATGCAGTATTCTAAAGGTTTTTGCTATTTCACAGAAATAAACTGAGCTGTAAACAGAATTCTAATGCCACTTGTGTACAAACCCAACAATTTTGTTTGGGTTCATTTTCTTCTGGAGGAAGACCAGAAGACTGCTTTAGGGCAATGGTTAAGATACTTAGCTGGGGTAGCATAAGCAATTTCTTCTGCCAGAGCTTGGGCACCTAGTTCTTATGTTTAAGGTTAGCATTCTAATCCCTGGTATAGGTGCCTCCTCGGATGTCAGGCAAGGGTAAGAGTGAATTTCTGATGCATCAACACTTACTGAGAGAAAAAATAAAAAACATTTTGTTACAAAATTCCTGACCACACAATGCTCCAAAAGTCAGTAATAATTATAAATACTGAAAGAATGTGGTTCTCATAGAATGAGTTGTAAGACAGACAAAAAAGGAGAAATATAGTATGAGAACAACTTCATGTTCACAGTATTATCTTATATGAAAAAAATGCAGTTTCATTAATCATTCTCACAATGAGTATGTCTGCTCCATATTAATGTCATATGGAAATAAAGGTTAAATTTAATAGAGGGTAAGCAGAATGTGAAGACAAGCCATTGCTTTGTGAATGCTTTTGGGCTGGAATGAAATGATGGCTCACTTATTACCGTGAAGGGTTTGCTGTTTGCCTTCAGCCACTTATAAAGCTGCTTTCCCCATTCAAAATCAAGCACTAGGGAACCAGCAGAGCTAAAGAACTATAGCACTTACAAAAGAGGATACTTCACAATAATCTAATCAGAAGTGGAAAAACTATTTTTCTGGTATCAGAAGCTGTTTGACATGCCTGGTCTATATTTAAGGGATGGTAGATTATAGATGAATGAGGTATTTGGTTTTTGCAAAAAAATTAACTGAACTCTATGTTTTATAATTTAAAGTGAAACAATATTTTGTAAAAAATAATCTTGGCAATGAATTCATCTCTGGTAATGCACTATTTGAGTGAAGAACTGACAACTAAAATTGTTTATGTTTGTAAACAATAATGACATACAGAGTAGCATGGACAAGAGCCTATTCTATAAGTGAGAAAATCATGTCATTGTTCCCTAAGACACATTAAAGTACTTTTGGATAAGGACCAGAGGAAGGAGAATGATGCAATTATCCTGAAAGAAGTGTTACCCCATTTTTGGAAAAAAGCACTGTCAGGCAGAGTAATTTAAATCAAATAACCCTTGCTCCTCTGAAAATCTGAAGCAAACCTCAATTAATGTGGCAAAATACCCCACATATCCTGCTCTCAGAATCTCCAGGCTGACTCAGCTAGAGCTGTGGAAAAAGGTTAATGATTTTTTGCAACCCACCTCTGTAGAGTCAAAAAGCTTCATTTGCCTGCTTTTCTGTAATCAAATGGAAGCCATATTACACCACTGAAAAGCTCCTTCAAAGAACTGAAACCATTTTAGGCTTCTTCTACTTGTAAATTCAAGTGAAACATGCTGTGTGTCCTACTTAGAAAATTGCACCTTAGCACTCCTCCTAGCTACTTCTAATTGTTGTGGGGTTGTTATCTGTTATATACTGCTTTAGGTAGAATTTTTTTAACTTTAAACTGTACTGCTGCTTCATAAAGAATATAGCTATTGTGTTAAAAATAAAAAGGATGCTGCTACTAAATCATTCAAGTGCAACTGAAGTCATTTACACTTGCACTTGAAGTGGAATATGACATGGCAGATTAAAGTCCTCCATCTAAACATTATTTATTTTTAGTAAACCACTACTCCAGCTCCTAAGCTAATTGTTACTGTAATGATAGAAGTACTGTAGGAATTCTCTGCCAAAGTTCATTTCATTTGCATTTTAATATACTAAATCTTCTTTCCATTAATAGTGCTGATACAGGAGTTTGACAGACAACATAAAAATGTGGGTGTGTTTGTGGATACACTCTGAAATCCACTGTGGCATATAAAAGCAAATGAGAATCCTCTCTTTGGCAACATTACCTAAATTCCTCTCCACCTCTTTCCTGTGTGAGGTGAGGGCTGTGCAGATGGTTTGGCATAATTCACTCAACAAAATGATTCAGAGACAGGAAGATAAAGCCCTTGAAAGTTAGTTGAAACTTCATCCCTTTCTTTTTGCAGTGTGCTGCAGGAATTTACTACCTGGAATACTTTCTTTGTTAGAATTTTAACAACTTAGTCTAATAAGATGCCATACTTTTCCAGCAAGTATATACTTTTGCTTCTTCAAAAGGCCTCTCAGAGAACACTGTAGCATAGTTATCATATCTGCATTTTGAAGGAAAGAACTGCAATACAGGTCCTAAAATGTCATTGACAGAATCACATTCGTAAACTTCTGTATGTGCCAGCTTTGTATCAAAGGCATCTAATGAAAGCACAAATGAAAGTAAAGAATTTCCAGGAGAAAGCAGTACCTACCTGCATTAGGAGCCTCGTTTGAATCCTTTGTGAGAGATATAATTTCTAAAGAGCCATAATTGGAGATGAAAATCAGTTTGTCACAGTCTTTTTTTTTTCACTTTTTCTTTAAGTGCTATCCCTTTATCTGTCTTGACAGAATTTACCCAGCTGTTTTCTTGTGTATCTTAGATAAAATGACTCTATTTTCAAACTGCCGCCAAAGAGAACAATTTTCTGATGGCATTTTTATAGTTACAAAAGAGCCTCACAAAGTGTATGATGGTGTGCCTTTAAAGTTTACCTCAACCTCAGTATTATCACCTTATGATTCAGTAGTGACATATCTCTCATGGGAACTGAACAACTGACCAGTAGGGGATTTTTTTTTCCCCAGAAACTTGGGATTTTGAATAGGATTCTCACATTTTACAGAAAGCTTTGAGATCCACCCTGAGCAAAAGAGCAAATTTCATAATGAGTCTCTTTTCTTACTAGCCAGCGTTCTGCCTCATTTACTTCTTTGAAGTGTTTTACTCTGCAAGTAGTGCCATTAAAAGCAATGTGAGAGACAATCTGAACCTTGAAAAGAGAAGGGAAAACGTATTGTAGTTTTTAGGAAATGAAGCTGAGAGTTCAGACAAAAAAAGCCCCAAAAAACAGCCCAGCTGGTTTAGAATATGCTATGAATCCTTTGTGTAATGTATTATTCAGCTCAGCACATACAATTTTGTTTAGATCATACACTTTCTTCATCTATCTTTGTATATTCCTTAACCACACCACAGTATGTGTCTTCCTGATGATTTTTAGTGTTTCTATTGCTTCATAACATATTGTTTTAATCCCAGTTTACAGATAAGAGAACTGAGGCACAGAGAAAGTTTTACGACCTAGGAGAGCTATAACTACACAGTCATGGGCTGTAAGTAATGTCCTCTAACATTATGCAGGTTGATTTATAATTTTTTGCCTCATGTGGGTATCCATTAACATTTGAGTTGACCTTGTGTACCCCACTTAACCTTCATTTGTCACCACCTTAAAGAGGTCTAGCTCTCTCATAGTCCTGTAACTTGTCTTGTCCAGAAACCCCAAGAATATGTCACGGGTATTTCAGGGGATATCAAGTAGCACTTGACACCAAGTGGTGCACAAATTAATCAAGCCCTAGGAGTCTAACTCTGATCATAGCATCTAAGCTCTTAGGATCAATTAATAGTTAATCAGTATCATCAGGATTGCAATTTTTCTTCCCAGATGTGCAAGCCTACAACTCTACTTTAGGATGATGTAAATGACAGTGTGAACCATACTGAATCCACAGACTTGGCCTTCCCTGACTGAAGTGAAAGTTTGGGGGACACAGTTGAAGTGAATGCTGACATGAAGACCCTGACTGCTGATCTTCATCTTTTGACTGAGTCAAAATGGCTTAGTCTTTTGTTCCTTTTATATTTTCAGTATGCTTCATTAAAAATAGATAAAGTCTGCTGTAATCAGTGGAATTTAGAGTTGTTTCCATTAGTGTTTTTAACTCAAAAGTTCTTGGTTTACTCATCTCCTTTTTAATGGGATAAAAAAACTAAGCCTGATGATTACGGTCAGACAGGCTATCCGTGAAACCAGTGTTGGGTATGGTGGCTGATGAGGGCAGCTGCCCCTCCGTTATCTCAGTGTCTTTTTTTTTTTTTTGTTTTTTTTTGTTTTGTTTATATTATCACTGATATATGTGTGGCTGTGTTTTAGTCAAGAGGCAGTATGAAGCAGTGCGTAGCTGCCTTCACATCTCTTGGTCAAACTGAGTAAGGGAAACATAATTCTTATGAGCTGGAGTTATGAGGAGAAAAAGTGAGAAATAGAAAGGTGTTTAAAAGGGTATGTGTCTATGTGATCAAGGGAAAACACTAGATGTTTCTGTTAGTTGGAAAGAGAATGGGGAGCCTGAAGGGCCAAGTCAATAAACCAAGCAAGACATCTCCTTTTGTTCCCAAATTCTCTTCTCCAGCTTTTGTGAGCTTCCCCAAAATGACCCACTGTTCCAATCAGAATCAGTACCTAATGATTCAAAGTCCCTCAAAAGTATGCTAGCTATTTCAGATGAATCTGCATATATATGACCATGCAAATTCTTCGTGTTGTTCTTGTGAAAAATTGCCTCACAAATAATCCTGGTAAGCGAGGCAGCAGACATCTTAAGTGAAACATATCATGACAAGTATGCAAATAGTGTCATCAAGCCCAGCCAATATATTGTCAGATTACGAACCTGATCCAGCATCTTTGCTGTCACATGTGATTCAGTGTTTCTGGACTTTGTCAGCAAAATATAAATCATGGGTCTGAAGAACGTGATGCTATTTTTCAGATATGGCAAGCAGATATGTACAAAAATGGCTTCAGATCTGATTTATTAAGATCACTTTTTGTCTCCAGAGAATGACTGGATCTCCTGCACTTTTATTTTTTTCTTCCAAAATGCTCATTTATGGAAGAACATGTTTCAGCCCCTAAATGATTATTCTATGCTTGTCAGTTTTAGATTGCAGCACCAGTTACGTTAATGATTTCTGAGGTGATGCTGATGCCTCTGAGGCTGCCTTGCAGAATTGCTAGCATAAAACTAATGAGTATCCCAGCATGACCCTGAACTGTTAGGACATGAAGGCGAAGGGGGAAATAAATTAGAAACCTGGGTGTGTAGAAGGAATATCTGTAAAGGCACTTAATGGAGTCTAGAATAGAAAATTAATCACCCATAATAATTAGGGTTTGTGAGACTATTTGATTTAATTCCATTTATATATATTTTCCACCCAATGATAAATGAACTCTGGGATACCTTCTAAGCAAAATCTGATTCTGATATAAACTTTAGAAGCATGTAGAGAGTTATTAGACCACAGCAGCTTTTATCTGCTGTTTTCATTCTATATCTAACAGGTTTTGCATAATCTTTGGGTATAAAATGAAATATCATCAGTGTAAAGTGACTGTTGGAACATGCATAACCTGAAAGTGCTTGTTACAATCCAAGTGAAAAATGGTAAATTAAACAGCATTAGTTTGAAGCAGACTATTATTAAACTATTGGGAAACTAAAGCCATTACAGTTTATTGTTTCTAATTCTTCAGCCTCTAAAGTCTTATTTAGCATTTCACATTTTCCAGGTCAGTAATACGTTGTTTTGTTTTGTTTTGGATTTTTTTTCCCTTAATAAAGTCATTAACCTCTAGCTCTTCCTGTTAGGATAATTTGCCATATTTTAAAGCTCTGGCAATGTTTGTCTTAAAACTAACTATCAAGCAAACAAAAAGGAGTCATTAAAGATCTTGTCTGCTTTGACTTTTAAGTGCACAGGTTAACGAGACATTATTTTCATAATTTGTGGCACAAATTTCTGTAATTCCATGTAGTATGAAATGCAGTCGGTGAAACCACATGGTCATACTCATTCCTTCTGGCATTCAAGTCTGTGCATACATGAAATGGTTTTAAAAGAAAGATGATAGCATTGTTTCAAAGATGGAAATAAATTCATAATAATAGAAATAGCATAAATTCCAATCTCCTGGGTAGCACTTCAGAGTTTGTCACCTCTCCCTGAGATCAGCAACTCCTGGTCTTGTGCAATTTTTCTTCAGAGCTGCATATTCCTACTAAATGAAGTAGGGAATGCACAGTATTTTACACCTGTATTTGAGGGCTGTGAAAGAAAAAAAAAGAGAAGGTAAGAAAATGTATAGAAAACAATATATCATAAAATATAGATATTAATCATTATTATTTTTCAACCAGCAGCTTAAAACTTGCACAATACTGGAAGTATAGTCATAGTAACACTGAGCAAAAGAGGAACACAAAACTGAAATAATATGTGAGTTCTACTGTCTGGGACATGGAAGGGACAGAATAGTCAAGTATTTTATCTTTAAATTCGAATGGAAGCAGAGAAAAAAATCAACATTTTCTATGAAAGAATATTGTGAAGTTTTTGGTTTTTTGCTTTGACTTAGTTTATCCTATTTCTTGTACTTTCCTAGTTTGTTTCTAAAACAATCAGGGATATATCACTTCTTTCTAGTTTGACAGCATATAAAATTCCAATCAAAATGGTTACAGCAAAAGTTCTGCAATTTTATGCAGTGGAAATAGCCTGAGAAATTTAAAAAAAAAATCTATCCCTGTTTTAATCAGATAGTGATTTAGTTTGTCTGTTCAGATAAATCATATTAAAATGACATTTTCATTATGTTAAAATAATTACGAAGCTAAGAACAATTTTAGAAAATTTGTGGGTTATTTTTTTCTGATGTATTCCTTTTTAATTACAAGTAAAAAGCTTATAGGCCTCTCCTGCTAGTATTCACTCCTGTGGGATTTGTGTATCCTTGGGTTTTAGACATTTGAATTGAGACGTAAGTACGTAAATACTGACACCTTTTAAGGTGAATCTGCACTGAGCATTTTAAGAAATCTATTTTTTTTCATTCCATTATTCCTCTCTAGTGTGCATATCAATGCTTCTTTATTCAAGCTCTTAAGTAGAGGTAAATGTAAACTGATGTTTTCATGACAGGTTACTGTAATGAGTTTGTATGTGGGCAGCATTTCATGAGCTAGCAGATTCTACCAAAAGTAGAGTGGAAGAGGGCAGATGTTTAAACAGCACAGGGGTAAGGCAGGAGTAGGAAAGTGAATGGTTCTCAGTGGAAAGGGGATTTGATTACATAGAAAGTTTGAAGGTCCTGAGGTGAAATTTGGAGACAATTAAAATGTAAGATACTGATTCGCATCTTGTAGATTTTACCTTTGACTTCGGTGCATACAGGCTTTTGAAAGACTGTTTAACTATCTAAGACTTCTAGGAGAGAAGACTTGTAGAAAAAGTGATTGGAATCATAGGGAAGGCACAGAGAATTCTACTTCTGAATCAAAAGAAATAAAGGCTTAATCCCTAGACCTAAACTCATCTTACTTATATTTAGCTGTATAGAAGGTTAACATTTGGTACCAAGAGTTGGCCATTTGGCTTTCAACGTAATCAGTAGACGTAACAGGTAGTTCAAAATAAGAGCTCGTTCCAAGTATGTGCACTTGTGAGATAATTCTCTCTGAACGTACCTTTTGGAAGTTCTTCACAGAGAAAATGTAGATGCCTTGCTGATGATACAAAATGGGGTGAACTGATTGAAAAAACCTGCACGTTGTGCTAACATCCTAAAGGACCTCAAAATGCTGGAAAAAAGGTCTGACAGAAACCTCATGGAATGCTGGAAAAAAGGTCTGACAGAAACTTCATATAGCTTAGCAAAAGGTAGTGCCAAATTCTATATCTTCAGAGGAGCAACCCCATGCACCATCACATGTTGGGGGCCAACTAGCTGGAAAGCATTTTGGGAGAAAAGGGCCTGCTGTACTGGTAGATACCATGTTGAACATGAAAAAGCATTAGGAGGAGTGTTTATAAGAGTGAAAGGATGTAAAAAATTTTGTCAGTTGTATATTAAATACCAAAAGTTTCTGTTGTATTAAGCCTTAGCATTTCCACCAACTACTGAAGAATTAATTACCAATACACATACATATAGATATGTGATGATTTACTTGTGATTTTTCACACTCTGCTGACTGATAACTTTACCTTGCAGTTCTTATCTAGGCCTGTCACAGTTCAATGCAGCCATCTGTAAGCTTATGTGGAGGAAAGAGCCTTAGCAGAATAAAGGAAAAGAGCTCAAAGATAGGCCTACCTAAAAAGCGATTGGAAAAGTAAAGCTGGTAATGCTCTGAATGGATAAAGGGAGCTTACCTTGAATTTCAGTTTCTTCAGCTCTTCCTTATATAATGATAAATCACTGTTTATGCTTTGGCTTGACAGCTGAGTGAAAGTGTGTCAGATATAGAGAAAACGCGAAAAGTTTTGTGCAATAGAGAAAGTTTGCTGTCTTGCAAGTAGCAGATTCCTTGGAAATAGAGTCCTGGCAGGAATGAATGTAAATATTCCTGTACAATACATATTGTATCTTTGAATATTCTGTACATAAAAGTTATTCTAGTAAGTAAAGTTGGTAATATCTTACATGCATTTATTAACATTGCGTCGACTAGAAGCTTAAACTTTTTTTTAGCTGTATTTTCAAATTATATAATGAGGATAGAATATTTCAGATTGTCAAAAGCTACTTACAACATCCTCTAGAAAATTATCAAAATAATAGAACAGCACTGTGAAGGGTCACTTTGCAGTATCTAACCCTAATTTAATGTGGGTCTTTTTTATTAAGAGTCACTAAGATTAATACAATTTCCTTTTGAAAAGCAAAAGCTCTTGTATACTATATCATAGGACCATTACTGTTGGAAACCATCATTGACACAGGTAGCATTTGAAAGCATTGAATAGGTTAGATATTAAATAATGTCAAGAGCCAAGAATCTGTGCCAGAGAAGTTATGTTAAAAGTATTAACAAATATATCAAGAGAATTCCTCAGAATACATTAGATAATCTTAATGGTTTGTGTTATTAAATGTTAGCTGCTTCAGGAGACTATTCTGGTTTATTTAATGCACACATAAAAAAATTGCTCTGGCTCCTTTATCTGTGTGTGCATAAATA
>NW_008672119.1:24496-39009 GCF_000695815.1 Acanthisitta chloris | reverse complement strand
ACCATCAGCAAGTTTGCAGATGGCACATAGCTGGGGGGAATGTTGATCTGCTGGAAGGCAGGAGGGCTCTGCAAAGGGACTTGGATAGGCTGGAGAGATGGGCTGATTCCAATGGGATGAGGTTTAACAAGGTCAAGTGCTGGTCCTGCACTTTGGCCATAACAATCCCATGCAGTGCTCCAGGCTGGGGACAGAATGGCTGGAGAGCAGCCAGGCAGAAAGGGATCTGGGAGTTTGGATAGGTAGAAAGTTAGACAAGATCCAGCAGTATGCTCAGGTGGCCAAGAAGACCAATGGCATCCTGGCCTGTATCAGGAACAGCATGGTCAACAGGACCATGGAGGTGATTCTGCCCCAGACTTGGTGCTGGTGACGCCACATCTTGAACACTGTGTCAAGTTCTGGGCCCCCCAGTTCAGGAAGTATACTGAAGTGTTGCAGTGGGTCTAGAGAAGCGCAACGAGGTTGGTGAAGGGACTCATGCACAAGTGGTATGAGGAGAGGTTGAGGGAGCTGAGGTCGTTAGCCTGGAGAAGAAGAGGCTCAGGGGAGACCTTATTGCCCTCTACAACTGATCTTTAGGTCTCTTCCAAGCTGGTTGATTCTATGATTCTATGATTCTGTGATCAGTGGAGAAGGGGAAGGCTACAGTTTTAATCTCTATGGAATTCTGCAATACCTTTGACAAGTTTCCTCACCATCTCCCTCTCTCTAAATTGGACAGATATGGATTTGATGGATGGACCGTTTGGTAGATGACCAATCAGTTGGGTAATCACAGCCATAGACAAGTGTTCAGTGGCTCAATGTCCAGATAGCAGTCAGTGAAAAGCAGTGTCCCATTGTGGTTTCTGTTGGGATGAACATAGTTTAATGTCTTCATTAATGACACAGACAGCAGCTTCAAGTGCATCCTTAGGAACTTTGCAGGTCACACTAAGCTGAGCATTGGAGTTGACATGTGTGAAGGACAGTATGCCATCCAGGGGATCTGGAAAAGCTCAAGCAGTGGACTCATGGGAATATCTTGAGTTTTAACAGGACAAAGTGCACGATGCTTCACCTGGGTCAGGGTAGGCCCCAGCATCAGTAAAGGCTGGGTGATGAACAGATTGAAAGCAGTCCTGCTGAGAAGGACTTGGGGTGCTTGTGGATGAGAGGCTGGACATGAGCTAGCAACGTGTGCTGGCAGCCCAGAAACCAACTGTACCCTGGCTATATCAAAAACAGAGTGACCACTAGGCCAGGGGAGGGGATTCTGCCTGTCTACTCTTTTCTGGTGAGACCCTACCAAGAGTATTGCATCCAGCTCTGGGGTCCTTAGCACATGAAAGACACTGACCTGCTGGCAGAAGTCCAGAGGAGTCTCTAGACATTATTAGAGGGATGGGACACCTCTCCTATGAGGAAAGTCTGAGAGAATTGAGATTGTTAATCCTTGAGAAGAGTAGGCTTTGGGGAGACCTTTGAACAGCCCTGCAGTAGTTACAAGAGCCTCATAAGAAAGATGGGGACAAACCTTTTTAGTATGGCCTGTTGCAATAGGGCAAAGAGTAATGATTTTAAAATAAAAGAGAACAAATTCAGATGAGATAGAAGAAGAAATCTTCTTTATTAAGAGGATGGTGAACCACTGAAACAGATTGCCTGGAGAGGTGATGGGTATCTCACCCCTGGAAACATTCAAGTTTGTTCTGAGCACATAGTTGCAGGTGTTCTGGCTCACTGTCAGGATGGTGTGGACTGGATGACCTTTCAAGATCCCTTCTAACCCAAACTATTCTATGGTTCCATGCATCCATAACTGTCACTGTGAGAAAACATCTACTTACAGACAGAAGAGAAAAGTGAGATGTTGGCAAAGAGAAATGTAGAACACCTACAGATACAGTTCTCCTGGCTTCTATCCAGTTTCCTATTTTCTTCTGTGTCACCTGTTGTTCTCACAGAAATATTAATTTCTTGTAATTTTAGATACCTCAGGGAAGCACCTGAGAAAAGATGACAGTTGCTATATTCATCTGTCTAGATAAGGCACCAAATTCTGTTTCTGTTATTAGTGTAAGAGGGGACTATCTTTCTCCTGAGAAAAGGAACGTGCTTAGTACCACATGCAAGCGTCAAAATTTAGCTAAACCACTCTGGGCCTTAATCAAACCATATCAATATACCATGATTACCAGCCAAATGTGCACTTGTAAGAGAATCTCTTGTTCATCGATGTAAACAAGTATGCTATTTGTTGAATCTGTTCTTTTCTCCATAGTAATTTTTAGGGATGTGAAAACTCTGCAAAGTTGTAATCCACTATATATAAGGATGAGTGAGATTAAACATAGTGATTTCTCTTTACCTTATTTTTGTCTTTGCAAATAAGGCATTCTTAAAGTGTGTCGCAGGTCTTTCATCCCTGTTGTGATTGATGGCTAGTAAATTGCTGGGGACAATTCCAGTTGATGGGTAAGAAACACCATCTCGTTTATCTTTATATCATATCTGTTGCAAATTAAACTAAAAACATTGAGTTTGCACACTAAAATAGTTACACTGTGGAGCAATGTGCCTATAAAACAGCATGCTAACAAGCACAACATGATAAATTAAATGCAATAAACTTCTGCAATTTCAGATTCTCCCAGAGGCAGATGATGAGGCTATCACCTGCTGAGCTTCATTTGTTGACAGCATGACAGTATCTCCAAGAAAGTACTCACTGGGCTGGCTTTAGAAGAAGTGAGTGGCTACTATTGTGTACTCAGTTAACTTCACACATGCTGCATCTGAGCTAAGATTCATAATTCAAACAACCAAATGCAGAAACAGCAGTGGCTTACTTGCAGCATTACTGATGCTTCTGAACTGGAATGTCCTGTTTTCTTCAGTAGATGGCAGCAGTACTGATACATGATAAAATCTAGATTGCAAAAGCAGTTTTTAAATTTTCTTCCATGTAGTACCACTATTGCAAGTGTAACATCTGAGCATCTACCAGTCAGATACTAAAACTCATTCCCAGCTTCTGTAGTGACATGACTCACAGGTGTACAACTTTGTTGTGTTTTCTTTTTACAAAGACACCCCAACCAACAAAGAAAAACCAAGAAGAGCAAACAAAAAAAGCCCAGCTCCCTTACCAATCAAAGTTGCTTTACTTTCATGTGCCAGTAAACATTTACAATCATTAACTATCTACATGCAGATATAGTTTTTCCTCATAAGATGTCCTGTGGCACTACCCAAAAGGTTTTTCATAAATGTTGTGAGTCTTTTCCGGAAGATAGAGGCAGAACACAGGGTTTGAAAGGGGAAAGAAGCAGAGTGTCTCAAGGATTTATTTATCCTCCATAAAGTGTGGCTATTTCATATGACACAAATGAACACAAATTTGATTCAAATGTGCATATTTAAGCTGACTCTTTTTAAGGCCTTTATTTTTGAGGAGGGGGAAACAAGAGAAGTGCGTTCCCAAGGCCACTCAAGAAGAGAGTCATAAAACTGCACTCTTAGGGGCAAGAAACTTGGTTTCAAATTCCTGTACCTGGTTCAGCATGGCAAAAGGTGTCTGCTTTCCCTCCTGTAAGTGCTCTAGCCCCAGGGCTATGAAAATACAGTAGTGTATTCAATCTGGTCCAGTAAATATTTCATTACTTTTACATAGAGAGTCAATGCAGGGAGTACATCCTGCACCTTAGATGCAGACAAAAAGCAAAGGCAGGGTTCCTACATGATAAAACTGAAAATTAGAACCCTCAATGTATAACTTCTATATTTTCTAAAGATATCCTGAGGCACTCAGGGTCCTGTGCCTGTAAGATTTTTGCCCTTTACACTCATCACATGAAATAGGATAGTAGATCTCTAGGGCAAAAATTGTGTGATTCTCAGGGGAAAGCAGAGTCTAAAATGGACAAGAGAAAAGAATCACAGATTTGGTGAACAGATTATATTCTGCCTTTTTAAAATTTATTTAAAATACTCTGTGTCTGTATCTACTTTTGTGACAGACAGTTGTTATTCGGTGAGATGGAGAATTTCCTACATGTGAAAAACAACAATTACTCTAGTATAACAAAGCTCAGATGCTTATGATGAGAAATGGTAAATAGTTAAGAGGTTTAAATGCCATAAGGTACCTTGAATAGTACTGAATATGTTCCTGAAATTTGTACTTGAGCTATTTAGCTCTGCATTTATTTTACCAAGGTTAGTGTTGCAAGTGCTTTTATCTTTCTTTCCTATACTTCATGCAGCTATTTTTTGGCTAGAGTCATCTTCTACAGTCTACAATTAACTAAAACTTCCAACAAGATTTGCTTTAGGGTTAAATCATCATAATTACTGACCCAGTTATAAAAAAAATAGAGTCATCTATGGTGACAGCTCATAAACACAAATGTTCCCTTCAAGCAACTATAGGTAAGGACAGAGGGAAAAAAATCATCTTAACAGCTCATATTGATTGCTGTGTCAATGCTGTTCTTGAAACTGTAAAATATGAATGAGCAGCCTTTGAAAAGAGTAAAATACTAGATACCTTTGCTCAAATCTGGAATGCATTTCTGCACCGCTGCTCACTAAAAAGAACAAATAGAGGATAACTCTCAGATGATCATCCCTGTATCCATCAGACCTTCCTCTGTGTAGCTGAAAAACTAGATATATATTGACCAAATTACAGGTATCAGAAGACAGGGTTTGTTTGTAATACATTCAAGGAAGTAAAAAATAGAAGAGGACAAGGTTATTTAGATCATTCCAAAGGGACTGATTCACAATTAATGGGATTAAATTAAGCAGAGAAAATTGTAGACTGAACATCAATCTATATATATTTAATTACAGAGAGATCTGTCCAGCTGAAAGATTCTGTAAGAGGGAACACAAGAAATCACTGTTTCCACAAAACTGCATGTGGTAGGCTGCTGATGAATGCAGTAAGCGTATAGGGTATGGTGGATAGATAAAATCCCTAGAAAAACTGGAATTTCTAGTTTTAAATAATAATTGTAATAAATAAACAGACAAAACAAAACAGAAATTATAGCTGTGGTGCCTCAAAGGAATTTGTGCATCTTCGGACTACATTTGCCTTTCCAGCTTTTTCACTATGTATATCTACTATTACATATGTTTAAGCATTCTCATTTTGTGACACCATGAAGACAACATGGAACATGTCCTGCTGAGTTGTCCCACAGGTGAAATGGAATTAGTGATGTGATCAGTTCATGAAGCTTCATGGAGGCATAAAGCCTGTTAATTACAGCCTGTACTCTGCATTTCAAGATTTTTTCAAGTGAATTTCCTCAAAAGCACTTTTGGATTGTAGGGGGTTTGTAGCATTTTCAGGCCTTTTTTATTTTTATTCTTTTAAAAATTAAAATGTTTGAAACTGGTTTTTATCCACCTCTTTTTTCTGGTCTTATCCTTAACTTTCCTATGTTCCACTGTGTCCTGTTGTCAACGACATCAGTGTTCCTCAAGAGGAAAGGTGGAAACAGCTTGCAATGACCTCCATGTCCTGAATTGTTCACTGGGTGGAACATGCAGTTGATGGTCAGAGTCTCCTTGACTCTGGTCATTGATCTTGGATCCACTTGGCACAAATATAGTTGCAGAAATTTTCTCACACTGTCTACTTTCTTTTATTTTGTATCCAGCTAATATTACAATGTTGTAAACTAATCTTCCCCAGCCCCTTAGAACAAAGGGATGACATTTGTTATTCAGTGGCTATAGAGATTTCTTAAACTTTCACTGCATCTGGCATTCACAAATCTAAACTAAAACAGTCTGGATAATAGCCACTTGACCAAAACACAGAGTATCAGAGTTACAACAGGCTATGACCAACTCAGGACAGCACAAGTGTGGACAAGGTCTGAGATCCTGCGCTGTCAGATCTTTATAGCATCTGTGGCCTTTTCTTGGTGTAAAGGTAGGATGCAATATTTCCTTCAATAACTACCCTTCAACACTAAACCTGTGTACTTTTATATTGCTACTTAATGTTATCTGCAAACACATGGAGCATGAATTTCTCCAAGATGTCAGAATTTATATGTATTGCATGCAATTAACAATGACAGCATTCCAGAAAGGTTAGGGAAAGTGAAGAAAGTGAGATCATTAGGTTGGACATCTTGCTGCTAGATTTCACAAGGGTTTAGGTCAAGCAGCGTCTTCTGTTTGTTGCTTACATAACTAAACCTATTTGGGGAAAATCCACACAAGCTCAGTAAGTTATTTTTAGTCTTCTTCTTAGACTCCTTTGAGGCACCTGAAAGGTGTGGACAGGGGTATCCTCTCTTATTTCAGAAATGGTGATCAGTTTAATTGCTTTAAAATGAGTATGTCACTCCAATTTAACATATATTACTATTTGAAGCTCCAGAAAATATGGCAGTCAGAATTAATTTCTAGTGCATTTTTCTCTTCTGATTGTCAAATTCACAGCAAGATAATGATAAAGTATTATTAACTCTTGGTTTAAGATCCTTTTTAAAAAGAAATTTGTGCCCAAACTGTATAACCTTTGAAATTCAGAAGACAGGCAAGAGCATTCCTGTAAGTCAGTTTGCGTCTGTTCCAGTTTTTCCCTCAGATGAGGAAGCCTGGGTTTCCAACTCTGGCACCAGGAATAAGTTTCAGCAATATCTTACCTCCTGTTTCTTTGATTATTTTGAAAGATCATTGTTTTTAAAGTAAGATTATAATGTGGGTTTTTTTCATTGTTTTTAATGATGCTGGATTAGTAAAGGAGTTTTATATGTCTATTATGGTGAAAAGCAAAACAACCTTCAGAAGGGTTCGGAACCACACTTATTTTGCATCTCTATGCACAAAGTAATTTGCATTCTCCTCTTGGTAAGGCAAGAATCCAGACAGATTGAAAGGAAAACAGGCTTTCTGGCCAATCATTGAAGATGTTTGATTTGTGCAGAACAACATGAAGATGACACAGAATAAGTAATGCAAGAATACAGGAGAAGGAAAGGGAAATATCAAGGTGCTTAAAAACCTGGCTTTGGAGCGCACATGGGATCACTCTCAGTGCATATTCATGCTACATTTTAATTTCCTTAGAACATTTTTATCATTGAAAGGAAAAGGGAAACAAATAGAAAACAACTAACAAATATAGTATATATATAGTATAGTCAGGCCTAAATTACAGGACAGTAGTCTCATTTGTTTTTCAGATCTGAGGTCTTCTTAGCTGAAAACAATGGTGGTTTCTTGTGATTTGATAGCTAATCATCTCACAGAATGGTATAATAGCATCTCAGGACAGATTAGGTACTTAGTAAGAGCTGGACAACTGGGCTCCTTCTATAGTCAGCTGTGGGGGATTGGTGCCTCTGGACAGCAATGAAGCCCATTTTATGATGGATATTTAAGAGGGCAATCTACAGAGAATGATTTGTCTTAGCTGTATCTCTCCATTACCTATGGACAGTCTAAGGGAATAGCTTAAATTAGACACTTAACTTCAATACAGCTAAAAAGTACAAGTGAGTTCCACCTCTTGCCACTACACAGTATAAGCCCTCAACATTCACAATGATTATGTTCAGTTGCAGATAAGGATTTGTGGGTGGCTAGATTGGCCTTTGTGTGGCATCCTTCCACTCAAACTCATGTACATTGAGGACCTGACCCACTGAACTCACTAGCACTTTTCAATTCATAGTATTATTACAGAATTCACAGCTCTTATAAAGCTGTAGACAAAGGGTGCTCTGGTCAAACACTGGTGCCAAAAATAAATTTTGCCTTACAAGTTCCATCTTTTTCCAGGTGTTCTTGGTCTTCTTTTTTCACCTTTTATTCAGTATCAATATAAAAAACCCCACTTTTGCTCATAGTATTCATAAAGGAAATATTCAGAAAGAAATTTTCAATGTAAGTGCAGAACTTAGGTCCTTATTCAATGCAGAGAGACAGAAGAAAATACTTCTGAAAAACTGCACTATTGGAAGGAAGTATTGAAGGCGCAGGAGCAGGCTGCCCCGGTGTGCCGTAAGGTGAGCTGGCAGGAAGGCAATGAGGCTGGTGAAGGGACTCGAGCACAAGTGCTATGAGGAGAGGCTGAGAGACCTGGGGTTGTTTAGCCTGGAGAAGACGAGGCTCACGGGAGACCTTATTGCCCTCTACAATTACCTGAAAGGAGGTTGTAGTCAGGTGGGGGTTGGTCTCTTCTTGCAGTAACTAGCAGTAGGACAAGAGGGCACAGACTCAAGCTCTACCAGGGGAGGTTTAGGTTGGATATTAGGAGGAGATTTTTTTTATGGAGAGAGTTATCAGGCATTGGAATGGGCTGCCCAGGGAGTTGGTGGATTCACCACCCCTGGAGGTTTTCAAGATGAGACTGGATGTGGCATTTAGTCCCATGGACTTATAACAGTGATAGGGTTGAACTCTACCTTTGATGTCTCTTCCAACCTGGTTGACTCTATGATTCTATGATTGGACAACAGTGCAGGTAACAGAGTGCTGTGAATTGCTTAGACTGCAAAATTCTCAATTATTTTTCTTAGTATATCTAACCAAAATCTTAGCCAACACAGAACATGTACAGATTAAGTCAATGACAAAGCTTGAAATGGAAACAACTGAAAACACAGAAATGATTACTGCCCAACTGTCTTTGTTTAAGCTGCCATTTACTTATGGGCAATTGGATCTTATTATTTCTGCCAAATTTGTATTTTACTGTAGCCTGGAAAATGAGACAAAACAAATCTCTGTTCCTGAATTTGAAACGTCTGGGCTCTATCGAAGGTGACTCTGAGTTCCCAAGCAAATAAGAATAGAAATTGCTTTCCTTGTTAGACAGTTAGGAATCATGCATTCATTTCCTGAAGGAAGAAAAGAAATAAGGTTTGTATCATTACTTAGGGATGTGGACCTATGATTGTGCCGCTATGTTGAATTTGAAATCAATTTCTTGCCATCCAAATCAAGATGTTCATTGGAATGATCTCCAGATTTCTGCTAGATTGAAAGGCATTTGAGACATGTCCTCAAGAAGTGCTTGAGCAACCATACTTCTAAATGCTGATAATGGTGCATTCGTAAAATTGTGCAATAATTTAGGCTGAAAGTGATCTCTGGAAGGTGTCTATTGTGATATTTGCTCAGAGATGTCAGGAGGAGTCAGCTTCAGAGTCAGAGCTTAGGCAGATTTTGAATATAAATCTTATTTTCCCCCTAATTTTACTGCAAGGCTGCTGTAGGAAATCATCCCAGAATACTTGCTAAAGATAAGTTAAACTATTTGCACTGCTCTCTACTATCTACCAAGCCTGTCATCTCATCACACAGGTATTCTAGACCATTACACACAACTTTGCCATGGTAAATCTAGGCTAGCTACTTCACATTCTTATCATTTCTATACCTGGGCAAGGCTCAAGGAAGAATTGCTTCATAATCTTCCTAGTGTTACACTAAAGATCTTGTTATGGCCAAAACAGATAAGACCTAGTAAGAGTTTATTGCTAGTTCAAATCAAGCTCAATCTTAATTAAAGTACATCAGTTGTTATTATCCAGTGATACAGACTCATTTCCATTTCATAATGCACTTAAGACTGAAACACACAAACTTTACAGTTTCTAACCCATTCCTTAGTTTATCCTCAGATATTCTTGTAAAATCCACCAGTTTAATTTTACTGAATAAGGAGAGTTTATGGGGTTACCAGTTAATAAAGTTTCTAATAAAAGAGCACCCCAGAGGAATATAATGATGACTTTGACTTCAACCTTTTTCATTTTGGGTTTTCTTGTGAATCCTTTAATGAGTTTTCTAATAGTTTCCTTCTTGCTTTTCTTTGCTGTTTTCTACCAAATTTAAATCACCTTTAATTGACTATTGGCTTAAGTTATCCACTAACTTTACTCAACTCCAATTAACATAAAGGATTAATGTTTCTCAGTCCTTACAGAGGTTGTCAGAACTTCGCCTTATATAGCATTATAAGAGCTAAGCTGAAACAATTTAGGCAATAGTCACTTACCAAAACACCTCTGTAAACAGGCCAAGCATTTTGAGATCATGCTAAGTCAATACAAGCCTGAAATAGTTCTGAGACCCTGCATGACCAGGTCAGTACAAAGCCTGTTACTACCTAGTAATCACAGCAGAAATTGTATACGCTGTGCTATACCAAGGAACACAACTAGGCTGGCAAGCTGTAGGTCTTGACACTTTTAAAGATAAATGTGTCAACCTCCACATGCACATAAGCTAGTTTTAATTTTCTCCTGTAAAATTGTTTCCTAGTGTATAAATAATATTCATTAGTACAGAAGTTAAGTCCCTATTCCCATATTAGATCATGGAGGTACTGAATCATCTTTTCATACTTGCTTTATGTGCCTAATGAACTTAATCTAAAGGAAAAGGATTGGAAAAAAGGGGTGGAGAAATACTGCTGTCTTTGTTTTGCCGTCAGGGCCTTTAAATCCCAGTAACTAAGGGATTTTCTCTAATTGCATAGAAAATCTGACAGAGCTAATAAATAAGCTGAAGTTTCCTGAATGCTACCTCATTAACTTCATTGCAAAACACTTTTTGTCTGAGTTTCTCAAAATTGATGAATTGAAAACATAAAAATATCACAATTTTTGAGGGTTTGAGTCTATTCAAAATTATTTACCCATATTCATGCATATTTTGAGATGTTTCCCCCCCTAATTATTAGTATGTTTCATTCAGCTCATGTTCTTTTTCTACTTTTTGTTGTTGTTGCTGTTCCACTGACAAACAAATTATTCTCCCTGTACCAGTTAGATACTTCATTCTAAGTTCTTCTTACCTTAGTTTTTAGAAGATTCCTTGTTTTCAGTGATAGAAAGTTGTTAAGTGGTTAGAAGACTGAGTGTTCTCACATTAAGCTATCAATGCAATGAAAGCAAGTACCACTAACCAGCTTGCTGAAATCAAAAGGCAAACTTGCCGAGTAAAATGTGAAGGGTAGTTGAGCAGAATATAATACTAAAAAGCAAGTATGTTTTTGTCATTTCACTTAACACAATGCTAAGTCTGTGGGATTTTAGGAAATAGCTATAGATATGTAAGTTTATTTTTGGTATTATCTTGTGTTAAATGCATTAGATCCATCCTTATTAGAAACAACCAATTGTCCTGACTAATTCTACTGCAAACCTGAGACAGATCATTTATTCTAAGGTTGCTTTGGATAAATGAGCATAGGAAAAACCCTGTCTTACTCTTCCTTCTTCATTTATGTCATGCATATTTTCAGAAACTTAACAGAAGTAAGTGGATGTATGTCCAAATGAATGATACTTTTTTGAATTTGATATCTTTTCTTGTTACAACATTGTGCAGAAAATCTCACAAGCATATTATTTGTTATTATTATGACAGCTCATTAGGACTGTCTGGAAAAATAGTATTTCCATTTTATGAAAAATAAATTGCTGCAAAATTAGGTTTTGTTCTGAAGCAGAATCAAAATTTGATCTGTTTGATTTCTTAGTATTTAGGCAGAAAAAATCCCTGACAGCACTGAGATCCACAACCTATAACAGTGCTTCTACCTCCCTTGTGAATATCCTGACATCTCAGCTATGTCAGCATGATTCCCTGGGACCTGATTCTAATCCTTGACTCAGGAAAATTTCATTGCTTTTGTCAAAATAAGTGTTTTCACACAAAAGCTCAGCTTTGATAAATATGCATGGATATCTCTTAAATTTCTATCTAGTTATTTAGCTCAATCTGCAGAGCTCTGTAATAGGCAAGGTTGTAGGTTTTAGCTGGATGAATCTTAGCACAATGCATTTATTTCTGCATTGAACTTAGTGTCTGAATCTGTATGGTTTGTTTCATGAAGACGGATCACAAATGGCAGCTAATTTGTGTCAGTCACAGCAGACTCTGAAGCCATGGTCAAAAGGTTACACAGGGCTTACAGTCCTGGAAAGGTTTTTATTCAAATTTAATGGTGCATGGAAACTCAGGTGTATAAAGATAATAGGGCAGGTTTACATTAGATACTAGGAAGAAATTAATTATTACAAGGGTGGTGAGTCACTGGTACAGGTTGCCCAGAGAAGCTCTGTCTGCCCCATCCCTGGAAATGTTCAAGTCCAAGGTGGACAGGGCTTGAAGCAACCTGGTCTAGTGGAATTTGTCCCTGCCCATGGCAGGAGGTTTAGAACTAAATGGTCTTTAAGATCTCTTACAACCCAAATCATTCCATGATTCTGTGAATCTATGAAGGCAACTAGATATATCTCCAGATTTATCCTAAAATCAAGTTGACACCACTTAATTTTCAATGAAGACAGAAGCAGCACTGAACGAATCAATTTTGTTGTTTCCTATAATCCACCTTCGCCCTCTGAAAAAGAACAAAAAAAAGTACTAATGATCACATTCACCAGAATTCATTAAAATAGTTCTGAATATGTTTGGTCTGGCTCCATTTAAAGTGCCAAGTAGGATCAGTTTCCCAGGCTGGCTACCACATTCACAATGCTATTCAAGCTACAGAAAACTGCATCAGTTCTTCGACAATAAAAGAAAAAAAAGAAAAAAAATTATGTTCCGCTTATGAGACCTGATGTCTTCACTAGAATTCCTGTGAGGTATTATACAAAAAAACCTGAACAACCTCGTTCTGTACAAACTAAGTACTTTGGTCTGGCATCAAGTATCTTGCTTTAAGTCTCTGTACTATTCTCCACTTTCCCTGTTAGTTTTAGCTGAAATTACACAGCATGTATAGTTAAATGGTAGCATCAAATGCAATGCTGTGGCATTTTGTCTGCATATTATGCTAGAAATGAGTATATGCTAATGTTAACCTAGCATTGGAAATTTATCATGCAGCAGAATGAGGGCCTTTTCTCGAGGTATTTCTCCTACAACCCACATAGCTATCTTCCAAATACCCTCCTTCATAAGGTAAGTGTATGAGTTATTAGTGTATTATTGATTCCAATATTAAAAAAATAATAAAAATTATAAAGTTTAAGAAAAGGAAAAATAAAAAAGGAAAAAAAAGTAAGTACTTCAAAATTCCTTAACTCTTCCTTATAAAGATACCACAAAATTCCTATGCCCCTCGCATAAGGATGACTGTAGAAGACTGGACAACTTGCTCTAGAAAGGAAGGAAATTAAAGAAGGAAATCAAAAAATTGCTGATGGAATTACTGTGAAATACATTCCCGATCAGGATACCTTCTTCTCAATCCTCATTATTTGCAGACTGGATTATTATCTGAGGCATTAAAAATATTAATTCATTGCTTATTAATAAAAGAACAACAATAACAACCCAACTCACTGTAACTCATATAGTCTCCTGAAAAAGTGCAGAAAACTATACCTTCCAAAAGGCTGTATTTTGAGTATTTTGCAAAGCCAGTGTCTTCACAATGGAGTCATAAAAAATAATGTAAATTCTACAAATGGTTCTATCTGAGGCATTAAAAATATTAATTCATTGCTTATTAATAAAAGAACAACAATAACAACCCAACTCACTGTAACTCATATAGTCTCCTGAAAAAGTGCAGAAAACTATACCTTCCAAAAGGCTGTATTTTGAGTATTTTGCAAAGCCAGTGTCTTCACAATGGAGTCATAAAAAATAATGTAAATTCTACAAATGGTTCTTTTCAGCATTATTATTATACCAGTTTTCAGCATTATTATTATACCAGTTTTGTACATGGAGAAATGAAGACAGAAAAAAACAAGGTAAAATTAGGCAAAATATGGTGAGTTTAAGCCAGAGCTATCCTAGAAGAACAAGCCTTTCAATTTCAAGTCATCTGACTCATGTTTTCTCCTATCTTCCTCAAACCTTCATCTGCAGATATGAAAACACACAACAAATTAAGAAGGAAGAACTGAGGCAGAAAACCAGACAATGCATTTTTATTTGAAGTTCTTTTACCATCTCTTTTGCCCCCTTAAGGGGAACAACACACACAAATTTTAAAATTACTCTGAAGGATGAAATAAAAAACCAGAACTCAGACAAAATGGTGAATATCCATTCGGCACTTCAAGATATATAATATTACTACCTGAGCAAAAAGAACCTGAGGGATTCCATTCTGCTTTCACTTCTGTCAGTAAATCTAGAGCAACTTCACTGAAAATAGTTACTCCTGATCTACACTTATGAAGCTGAGAAAAAAATGGGGCTTTAATTGATCGGCAAAACCTGTCTCAGTGTAGACTTTTTCTCCACCAGTGATCTTACTATAGTAATTTCAAGAAAAAAAAATAATAAGATTCAAACACCAAAGTAAGCAGTTAAGGAAATTATATATCAAATAAACTCCAAGAAGCCTGGAGAATTGCAAACAGAAGTTTTGCCTTACAGGTCTCATTCGCCATGTAGATTTAAATAATTTAATTTTTTAATAAATCTTCTATAATTCTATTTATTCAAGTGTTTTCAGCTCTCCTTTCCCAGCAGATATGCCACAAGTCATGAGAAAGAACGAATCTTTTCTG
>NW_008672119.1:19355-23076 GCF_000695815.1 Acanthisitta chloris | reverse complement strand
TCTCTCCAGCCTATCCAGGTCCCTGAGCAGAGCCCTCCTACCTTCCAGCGGATCAACACTTCCCCCCACCTTTGCATTATCTTTTGATTTGCTGATGGTGCACTCAATCCCCTCATCTAAATCATCAATAAAGATATTAAAGAGAACTGGACCCAGCACTGACCCCTGGGGAACACCACTAGTGACTGACAGCCAAGTGGATGCAGCACTGTTCACCACCACTCTCTTGGCCCGGCCCCCCAGCCAGTTCTTATCCCAGCAGAGAGTACTCCTGTCCAAGCTGTGGGCTGCCAGTTTTTCAGGAGTATGGTCAGCAAGAGTGGGACTGAGGAAAAAAAACAATGTCTCCCATAGAATTAAATAATTCATTGGTTGAATCACTGAATTCATCGCAGGTTTTGTCCTGCATTCACAGATTTCCTGTAAAACCTTTGCTGAAATGAAATTTAAAACAAAACAAAAACATATCTAGCCTTCTCTTAAAGAGTCAACAGTCAGATAAGAAACTGTTCGTAGTTTCAGAAAACTTATATCATATTGAAGATGATTATTGTGTTCCAAGCAGTAACTTTATGGAAGTTGAAATAGGTGTTTTATTATGTATTTAAAACAATTATTAGCCTTTTATCTGGAGCTTCTCAACCAAGTATGAGCTACAGTGATTTCAGAAAAGCTTTTTTCACTTCCCATGTTCTCCTTCTGATATCAAAGTGATGGGGTTATCATGATGTCAAATGCTACTGTGTGACAAAAGTAGGCACAGTACTGACAAATGCTGAATAGACTCTCATTCTCTTTAATGTTTTGTGTGCAGTCACCTCTGTGGTTAGTCTAGAGAAATATAGCAAATCGAGTTTGCTGTGGTTGCATTCTTTAAGGTAAGAATTGGCTTGATAACTGCATGTGTGAATTTGCCATAGCACTGCCATAGAATCTGAACAATTAGAGCTCATTCTAAAATTCATTGATTATGCATAGGTAAATGGCAGCAAAATATGCTGCAAATGCAGTTTTCTCTGGGGCAGAAACTAGGTAATAAAGAAAGGCATCACAAAGAATCTCAAGAAATTGTCTCAGCAAACATTGTGTTGGTTTCCAGGTTTCTTAAGAAAGCCTGGGAACACTTGTGTGTGGTAATTCCACAGTGATGACATTTTGTCTGTTCACTAGTCTCAGGACTGTTTGATCTGCCTTTCTCTCCCAATTCTCATCACAACTCATCATGAAGGCTTTGTTAACTAAACTGCTGACCTCATATTACAGAATTACTTGGCTAAGGTTGGAAGGGACTACAGTGGGTCATCTGATCCAATGTCCCTGCTCAAGCACGGTCATCCTAGAGCACACCGTACAGGACTGCATTCTGATGGTTCTGGAATACTTCCATTGAGATACTAGTATTGTGTAAGGCCTACCTTTCACCTGATTCTCTTAATCAGCTGAAGGACTGAAATGGAAACATGGGCTTGAGTTCCTGTGAAAAAGAGGAGCCTGTCAGGAAGTGAAGAAACAGCAGTAACTGTTTCCTGGAGACATCAAAGGTTTAGGTGGTTTTGTCTCACATTACCAGACTCTGTGTTGTAAGGGAAATGTTCTCTGAAGTCTTCATCCCCTGATTATTAAGAATAAAACAAATGTTTGACACCTTACTTTTGTGTAGACAACCTTTGATCCAAGGGAAATGTGGACATTTACAGGAAGGAGGTAAGACAAGGCAGATAAGCATCCTTCATCACAACACACCATCAGGATTCTACTGAAGACAGAAGGATAAATGGCCCACATCTTGAGTTGGCTTTGGGTTGTACAGCACAGGCATATCGAAGAATGTCAAAGTACTGAAGTCTTTTGTCAAGTATCTTCCTGTCAGATCCTCAGCTGATTTGAAGTCAGACTAGAGTTAGCAATGGTTCTGATTGTTCATTACTCCTGTCTGAACTGTCACAGATCCATCATATCACTGGGCATGGTGTGAGGGCTGTGTTTCCACAACTTCTCAAAACTGTATTAAACTTCATTTGTTCAAATGTTAACTCTTTCAGTATTACTGTAAAAGGATAAATCAGTATGAATGTAAAAATGTTGGTTTCAAATTGCAATAAAAAGTGGACTTACAAGAGAAGCTTGTGAAATAAAGAGCAAAATATAAAAGAAAACCTGTAACCAAAAGTGACATTTCTGATTTATCATGACTTAATATTTTTCTGTTTCATTAAGTAAAATATTTGTTGTTTTTCCTCAGTAACTTTCTGAAGGATAGATTTCCTCATGCAACACTGTTGTTAACATTCACTTGGATCAAAAACTAAGTTTTGATAGTGTCTGAAAACTTTTGATTTTCCCCATCATTCTACACTATAATTCACCACACTGAACATTGGACCATATATTCCTGGTTAACTCATATAAAAGTCTACTGATGAAAAGAGTATTTCTAAAAGTAAAAGTTAGCAGTCAGAAAAAATATCCCAACACCCTGATTTTGAAGAGAAGCTCTGGGAATCACATGTATCCTATAACAATTTCAGAGTTAACTGGAATATTGTCCGAAAAAATTAAGTAATGACTTTTGATAAGAAAAATCTGGTGACAAAAAAAAAACACAAAAAAGAGGTAGAGAAGCAGAGGCATGAGTAAAGTTTCTTTATTTTTTTTCTTTCAGAAAATATGTCCTGAAGTATCTTTAGAGATGAAAAGAGGAGAGCTTGCTCACATGCATGCATAGAAGGATATATTCAAGGAGACTTTCTCTGTCTATTGAACTTTATTTTTGACTTTACATGTTTGAAGTTTCCATCCAGGAGTGTTTTTGGTTTGGGTTTTTTTTTTTTTTTTTTTTGCTTTCTTTCTTTCTTTCAAGAGTTTGAAAGAGAAAAGGGGAAAAAAAAGCTCTGATGTGCTCATAACGTTTTTTATTATTTCTTGAGTCAGCTCTGGGTGGGAGGTGGAGCTAGCTCTTCCTTTCATTAGTTGCTTTGAGATTCACATCTTTTGTTCTTCGAACTCTGTTATTTGAAATTCTTTTCTTTAAGTCAGCAGGGAGCAAGGGTTGATGAGCCCCAGTCTCTGCTACAGCCTTGGGGCAAAGAGTCTTCTTTTTGAATAACAGTCTTACAGTTTTGTTGTATTTTATTTTTCCCCAAAATATATCTGGATATGTTGATTCGTAAAAGGCTCTACTGAGGTTTGCACTCATCCTCTCTGCTTTATAGTTTTCTGACTTTTTTATTTTTCCCTTACTGTGTTGTAAGTTTACAGAATGTTTATACTTTTTTATTCCAAAATCCCCATCATGTTTTTTCTATTATGGCTTTGATAGATATATATTTCCATCTGTGTTTTACTTTTCTTAAACTGATGTAAGATCAGAGTAACATTTGCCACCTGTCTTCCCAGATATTTAGTGAGAACAAGTATTGAGTATCATGGTGCATTCAGTTTTCATACATAAAGGATTTTTACTGGGACATTACATGCCACATTTCATTGTTTAAACCAGCACTTAGGAAGATTAATACCATGTAGGTCTGGGAATTTTGTTAAGAGACGAGGTAAAAGTTTCTGCAATTTTTTTGATTTATTCCTAGTTTTTATGTTTCCTTCTATATAACTTAGTGCTTAAAGCATTTCCTTAAGTCATCCTTCCTGAGCCTGAATGGGTTTAATTCTGCATCCTCTGTTACTGAAGGACAGGTCCTATCCCCCAAATATATGCAAATTT
>NW_008672119.1:11560-19320 GCF_000695815.1 Acanthisitta chloris | reverse complement strand
TTATCAATATTCATAGGAAGAGCATGAAAAAGAAAACATAATTTGGAAGCCTAATGCCTCTGATACTCCACTGAGTTAAAGGAGGTCTGTGTTCTAATCCTTGTTTTCCTTATTTATCTCTTAAATTGCCAGTCAAAAGGGAAAACTGGATTTTTCTTATTTCACACTAGTACTGCCTTCTCACTGTAGCATAATATTTCAGACTTCACAGGCAGTGAAGTTCTTTGTGTCTGAGGGCACTGCACTTAAAGGTTTCTGGCATTTCTTTTTCGTGGAAAACAGGGCCCTACACTTGATTGAGGAATTTATCCCTTTCAAAAATGCTTTCTTACAAAAATGAAATACCAGTTAATCACAGAGTTTGGTTTATTTACTTGAATTTGCTTAATTTTGCTTTGGGCAGTAGAATAGTTTGGAACTTGATATTAGCCATTCTGGGAAGCATGTGTGACATTTTGTTAAAAGAGGTTGTTGTTTACTACACATATCGATTCTTAAATGCTCCCCAACCAGTGTTAAAGATGCTGAAAGCACCCATAGTCACTGTTCGATTAATTTTTACATGTTTCTCTTTTCATTTTAATGTATGTTCCCTGTCCCATGGGAAATGTCTCTGGCATATTCCTCATGACCTCTTAGTCTTTAACACAGACCTTTGGAATAAATACATTCAAAACCTTTTACCCTAATGTAAATGGACACATCTTGCTCCCTTTCTATTGTGGCCTGAGGGTAGAGGGACGCAAGCTTTATATGCTTCTATCTGTCCAACTCATTCCATTGTTAGTAGAAAACAGTATCTTCATAGATGGCCATAATCAACATCTTCCTAGTCACAGCAGTAGTGAGTCTCCAGATTTCATTTCTGATACAATTAGGGCTCAAGAGAATTAAATTGCTTCGGATGGTTTTATGTTTTATTTGTTATTATTACTACTATTTTGCTTCTCTATCTTGAGTTACTGCTTCTTTGTAAAGTCCTGCCCACTTCATCCCAAAAAGAAACCTATGCACACCACAAAAATCTCGTGTTTAGAAGGAAGTGTTCAAAGGCTTTCTGTTGTAGAGTATGTCATTAAAAATGTTCGTAACACTAATCAAAGTCCAAGGAGAATCAGTTGTACAAACAAAAAAGACATGATATTTCTACATTAGAAAATGCTGAACCAGTCCAGCTGAAATGTTGTGCAGGAATATGTCATTCCAACAAGTTTTTGCCATGGAGAAAAAATCTCAGTGCATCATTTTGAATTTAGTTTGTTTTCATAAACTGTCTCATTTTGAAAAAGCAAATATAATCTATTTTACATCATCTTTTAAAGTCCTTCTCTGTTACATAAGTAATTAATATAATAGTTTTAATATTCTAAATTATTATATGCATTCAGTCTAAGATTTAGTACCTATTTTTGATTATGCTTCCGTGATACTTCTGAAAGAAATTCATTACTCATTGTGAAACCTCAACATTTTAATCCTTTATTTCTTAAAATGAATTGATAGTGTTCAGAGATAAAATTCCAAATGCCAATTTCTCTTTTTTTGTGTCTTGAATCGAAATCAAAATCCATGCTGAAATGCCACAACTTCCTGTAAAATAGACATTATTTTCTGAATATCACAAATGTTAGAATAGTTCAGTGCTGCTGGAAATTTTTAGAACAAAATCTGATATCTTTATAAAAAATATACTTGATTGCAGCTCCTAGAAGGAATTTATGGCTTCTGCACTATGGAAAATTGAGAAAATTGAGAAAATTCTCAACCCAGAGAACTATGCAGAGATTCTCTGGGGTGCTGGGGGGAGTGTTGTTTTCTTTTTTTTAAATCTATTGGTGTGTGTACACCTAGGTTATAGGTGTCTATAGAAAGACTTTGAGATATGTTGAAACTACGAAGTTATTTGTCCCATGCTGTATGTTCAGTTTCCATTCAGTGACATCACCGAAGTATAGATCATGTATACTATGTTATTAACAACTTCTTAGGGGTGATCCTACTTGTTCATATGGGCAGGAATTTTTAAAAGGCAGCTTGCAACCTTGCTCAGCTAACAATTTGTCTTGGTAGGCACAGATGTGCCTGGTTCTTATGAGGCTCTCATAATTAATTTATGAACATCTACTTTATTATATGTTAAATAGATTCTTCCTCATTACTTAGGTGTAGTTGGCAACTTCTAGCCACACATTAAGATCGTCTCGTGTAAATAAGCCATCTGGAATCTAAGC
Organism: Acanthisitta chloris; assembly: GCF_000695815.1. Taxonomy (NCBI): domain Eukaryota; kingdom Metazoa; phylum Chordata; class Aves; order Passeriformes; family Acanthisittidae; genus Acanthisitta; species Acanthisitta chloris. Next base: position 17,089 of record NW_008672119.1, on the reverse strand, counting down.
ATCCAGTTTCAAATAGTCATCTAAGTTCTTTCTTGCTATCCACAGAAAGAGACATGAAACTGTTCCCAAGGACAAATTAGCCTGTTTCAAAATAAATGACTGATTGGTGGAATTAACTTCTCTCTAGATATGACTCCTTTGGCTGAATAGGGAGTCTCAACAAACAAAATTACTTAGACATCCTGTTTCCACATGGCTTTAAGAAGAATCTCCCTTACATTAACAAGGGCAGCTTCTGTTGTGCAACTCTTTTTCTCTTCTCACTTCATTAATGTGACATTAATGACCCAAGTTAGCAGTCACCTTGCCTTCCTTTCAAACATGTTAGCAAATAGATTACAGCTATGCCAATAAATGGAACCAGAATTGAACCACTTTCTGATCCAGTCCCTCTCAGACTCACAGACATTAATTTATCACTCAAGGCAAATCAGTGGCCTCCAGACAACCCACTAGCCCAAAACTATATTAACCCCAGACTGTGTCAGAATCTGACAGAGCAGTCAGAGCAGTAGATAAACTAGGCTCAATCTCACCTATTTTATAGCACGAGTGATTGAAGAATATTGTGGTTTTTTGGCTTCTGCCATAGCCTGATTAGTCACAAAATCACGGAAAGGTTGGGAAGGACCTCCAAGATCATCAAGTCCAGCCCTTGACCAATCACCACCTTGCCAAATAGAACACAGCAATAAGTGCCACAACCAGTCATTTCTTGAACACCTCCAGGGATGGTGACTCCACCATCTCCTCGAGCAGCCCATTCCAATGCTTAACAACCCTTTTCATGAAGAAATTCATCCTGGTATCCAATATGAACCACCCATGGTGCAGCCTGAGGCTGTGTCCTCTGTCCTGTTGCTAGTTGTCTGGGAGAAAAGGCTGGACCCCACCTTGCTACTACCTTTCAGGTGGTTGTAGAGAACAATAAGATCTCCCTTGATCCTCCTTATCTCCAGGCTAAACATGCCCAGCTCCCTTAGCCACTCCTCATAGGACTTACTCTCTAGACCCTTCCCCAGCAGATGGTCACTGCCATGGTCCTGATGGCCACACTATTGCTGATACAAACCAGGATGCCACTGGCCTTCTTGGCCACCTGGGCTCACTGCTGGCTCACGTTTTAACTGCTGTTGACCAGCACCGCCAGATACTTTTCTGCCAGGCATCTTTCCAGGCACTCTACCCCTAGGCTGTAGCGCCCTCAGGGTTGTTTTGACCCAAGTGCAGGACACAGCACTTGGCCTAGTTGAGCCTCATGCTATTGGCCTTGGCCCATTCATCCAGCCTGTCCAGATCCCTCTGCAGAGCCTTTCTGCAGATCAACACTCCCACCCAAAGTCAACTGGTATCGCATGTGCACAATAGCACAGATATTTTCACAATAGTTTGTGCAAAATTACGCAATGATTTTCAATTTCTTTTCGTGTGCTAGATGAAACGCTAAAGCTCCTTCCTACTGTGATTTTCACAAGAAAGTCACCAGTGATAGGTACCTTTCATCTCACAACCATCTCTCACCATGCTGTTTCCAGTCATTGCACACTTGCCATGTTTTCATTCCAGCTGTTTATCACATTTACCTCTTGTCACCAACCTTAAACCCCATAGCCCTTTTTTTCTTTCTTGTGAGTGCGCTCTCTGCTCTGTAACCAAATGTTGAAAGGTTATTCAACATTATTTATTAACAGGTTTTACAAAGAAGCTAATAAATAAGTAAATAAGTAAATAAATTCAAAGATACAAAAAGGAACAATTTACACACAGTCCAATACGAAAATTATAGGATTCAACTGGTTTTGTTGATTTTTTCCCCTTCTATTTAGATCATTTACCTGAGATACTAAATACTAAATTTTTTATTAGTACTAAGTTTTCAGGAACTACATGAAATTACAGGATTTGAATGAATTAGTTTATCTACTGAGAGGATGGGGTCTTTACACTTGCTAAATTGTGTTCAAGACACCACTATTAATGTGTGGAGATACTTTGTCTTTGAGAACAGTGTGCCTACATAGCTTAGTAAAAGTCTTAAATTTTTCTTTTACAAATCCACTGATCCTATCCATATATTCTTCCTTCAGGCAATTTTTTTTTCATTTATGGCTTGTTGCTTTATACTTTTTTATTTTTTCATTTTAACTCATCTTTTATGAAACAACAGACTCCCAAGAAAATCTGAAACATAGAGGACCCATGGGTCAGATGCAGACCCTTGACTTTCCACAATAGAGTTCATTAGGAAAACAGAATAATTTGGTTAGACGGCCCAGTAGAAGGAATATTCATGCTTTAAATAAATACACAATAAAAATAGAACACTGTTACTATAGGGTTACTGGACCGTAGCAGTAAATGAACTGAATAAAATTTTATGGCTTCTTAACATGCTGAGGTTTTGCAGTGTCGTCCATCTTGTAGCCTAACAGCATTTCCCAGCCTGCTATCAGTGAAACTAATAGTGCGGATGGAAATTTTATGAAAAATGGGAAATCTGCGTTGGTTTTATATTATGTCAGTAGAATGAATAAAGACCCTATTTTGGCATTAATAGCTAATGGTGGAAAGTGCACAGGGAGGGAGAAAGAAAAAATTTTCAGCTTTTGAATTGATGTTTTTTTAAAGAGTTGGCTGTAATTATGATACTTGAATGTCATTATCATTAAGCTAATAAATTATTTAGTAACAAGGTGAGAAACGTGAAGCGATCATTGATGTATTCAAGCATCTTAGTTGTATTCTATAAGTCTCCTTGTGACTCCTGGACTGCTGTATTAATCACATGGATACCACAGTTATGTTCTGTTATTATCTTTCACAGCAAGGTCAAAGTTTTGTACTAACATAACGTATGGGAAGGCGTAGTTGAGGGAGAAGAAACCTCAAAATTATTAATCATACTGCAGAACAATGATGACAAAGGTTCTTTACTGACTTAAAATGGATTCCTTAATGCCTCTCAAACCAAGATGTCACAATGACCTCCATATAAGACCCCCTAAGACAGCACAGATACAACACAAAGTGGATGCATGGGAAGCAGTACGTACCAGAGTAACAGACCAGCACTCACTCGAGTTCTGCTTCTGAATATCCAGAAGTACAAGTGTGAGAACATGATTCTGAAAAGGTTCTGGATGGACTTGGCTTTAATTTCAGGGAGGGAAAAAAAAAAGGGAAAAAAAAACCAGGAAAAGCCAATTTATTGAGGAAGGAGAAGTAAAGATGAACGCTTTTTCTACAGAAAATCAGAGCTCAATTCCCTTTTCAGAAACAGTGACAATCTCCTGAGTAAAAACAGCACAAGCACACCCTTTGATAACATATTAACATGCTACTAGTGAGTAATACACCTATATCTGCTAAAACACTGGATCTGCCAGATATAGCCCCAAATCTCTAATTTAAATTAGCTGCTTAAATTAACTCTCCTGAGTTAATATGTAATATATTTTTCTAAAGGTTTTGCTTCTTGAATAATTTGTGACTGTTTCTTTAATATAATAATTTGGCAATCGGTTGTAATAAATAGTTTTCAGACTGATTTCTTTTGAAGGAAAAGAAATATCACAACATTAATAAAATGACCAGTGTCTTAAGATCCCCAGGTTAAGTCTTGAGTAGATTTTATATATTTAGATATATGGCATAAACTTTAAATGATGATACTACTTAAGAGGAACCCAAGGGCCTTTATTCATTTGTATGCTAAGCAACCAACCTAAGTAGTCATGTCTATTCCCTTTGTACTGAAAAGCAGGAAAGAAAGATAAATAGAGACAGAGGAAGAGAATAAGAAAGGATAAGAAGGACAAAGATCTTGAAAATGGAAGAGAAAAAGGAAGAGAAAGGGAAAGGCAGAAAGAATAAAGAAGATAATTTCAAAGTAAGATTATTTTATTTCTTATATGAGCCATTGAATTGTACTTTCCAGGTGTTTCTCTCATCAACAGCTATAGAGGAAACATGTATAAGTACTTTCAAGTAGCCATATTATGGAACCATTTGAAGTAAATCTCATCTTTAGTGACTTAGTCTTGAAAAAAAATGATCTCAGCCATGACTGGTTGTGAAAATTTTAACCTGTCCATAAAGTATCTTCATAGTTGATCTGAATTTTGGAAGAAACACCACTTTTACTGAAATACATTTTTTAAAAGTAAAATTGCCTTGAAATCAATTTGATCATCAAATATTTGCACTAAAGTATATTATCTCTGAAATCATATGCAGTATACTTTAGGGGGTTGCTAGGAAAGATGGCACCATAGTAAAATAATTTATTCAGGCATATTTCAGTATTTGTGATGATTTTCTTATGGGCATTCCTCGAAGTACTTATGCAGTCACATCCAAATGTTTGGGGTTTTTTATCATTACAACAAAGACGTCAGCTTGAGGAGCTTAATTAGCTGCAGTTATTTACAAAATGCACAGGGTGCCTCTGATTTTTTTTGTCTATATAGGCAGTGTTACAACATAGTTTCGAAAATCCTGACCCTGACTTTAGTCAGTCAAAGGGACTATATGACCTAGGGAGGCCCCATCTAGCATGATTTATGAAAATCTATGAATCCTGGTTTTGACTCTTTTTAGGATTATTGACCTGCAAGATGTAACTTAACACAAATCAGCATTTCCCATTTTGCTAGTGGTATGTTAGTAATGCATCAATTTTGTGAAGCTGTCTCAACAAAACCCACATCTCAGAAACAGAGAGCATTTCTGGCACAGTAGTGAAAAGAATAGAAAAAATATAGTAAGGGGTTAAACTTGCAAAGGAAAAAGCAGTCTTTGTGTCATGCTAGCAGCTGTGAACAAAATTAATTTGCCTCTCAAATATAGCCCCTAGGGAGGATCCCAGGAGTGTTATGTGAAATAGAAGCTTGTAAATGTCCCAGAGACCTTATGCAATTTTACAGCTTGTTCAAAAGCAGAAGTGAAAACTAAATAGTGCGAAAAAGAGAATGAAATAATAAAGAAAAAAAGTTTTAACTCCCATTGTATATAGTGTTTAGGACACAAAAATCAGACATAACCAAATATTCATTCTCCTGCTTCAATTTCAATCCCTGCTCTCTTCTGAGTTTTCCTCCGTTCTCTACTTCCCTGTTAAACCTGGTTTGATTTTTGCTCTTTTACCTCCTGTATTTCAGCTGCTATCTCTTTGTTCCTCTTTCTTCACTTTGCTTAATTCACCAAAGTAGTTGTGCCTGCTTGATCTGATTGACTTTAACAGGCTTTCTAAGAAGCTGTAAGTAAAGTCTGTGTTCTTTGTCCCCGTGTTCCTCTTTCAGCCTCTGACATTCTTATTAACATTTAAACACACTAAATCTCCAGGGTACTGAACCTTAACTCTTTCTGACACAGATGGAGCTGAAGACAATTGACATTTCATAGGAGTTGCTCAGCATTACATCATATAAACACTTAAATGCCTGATGGGTCAGTTCCAAAGTCTCCTGAAGTCAATGAAAAACTCTCATTGACTCAAAGGCTTTGGATCAAACCCTATTTGTTTATCTG
>NW_008672119.1:9385-11529 GCF_000695815.1 Acanthisitta chloris | reverse complement strand
ATCAATATCCCTTGCTAGAGGCAATCTTGGCAGGACTAAAAGCATGGTGAAAATTAATATGGTAACCACATTATTCAACACATTAAAAAAAAAAGCTTGCTTGAGTTACTTCAAATGAGGAAAAGTTTAAGAGCAGAGCAGCATTTAGATTATCAGATTTGGTATAGTGGATTTTTTGCTTCTTCAGCTTCTTACTGAGAAATTACTTTGTGAAATTCCATGTGACTGAAGAGTTTCAAAATGATCCAAAATAGTATGGGAAAAGATACAGGGGGGAAGGGAGAAGCAGGAAAAGAGGGAAAAAACAAGCAACACTTCTCCTTGTTTGATTACATTATTTAAATTTTGGATTCTTTCTTTCCTTTTATAAAACACCTAACTCAGTGTGCAGATTCTTTGCACTTTATAAAGAAAACATGAAATATGCTGATGCATAAAATATTGGGCCTAACATCACAGTATGTGCAAAATTCCATACAATATTCAGATGTGCGGTGAAACAGGAATTCCTTATTTCTCATCGAGATTAAAATGGGTGCATAATTTATCTCGTGCAAAATATATGCAATGCTCTTTGTTAATAATTTATAATGAAAAAGATGTTTTGGCATTTGGTGTCAAGGAGAACTCTTGTAAACAGCTGTCAAGAAAATGTATGCTAAAACTGGCATTTCCTTTAAGCAAAGAACATTTTTTTAATAATCCCCCTTCCTCATTTTAATGAAACAGGCACAACTTGAATATTTTCAACTGTATAAAATTTAAGTGGCTAAGCTTATCTAATAATTCATAAATTTCAAGACACTTTCTTAGCATTATATAGCTATGGTTATATATGGACTAGTAATGGGAACGGACTAGGAATCTAAGCAGCTTTCCTATGATTTAGGTATTTACTTCAATATGTAAATAAAAACAACAGAAAATGGGGAGCATAGCAATCCACCCAAAGGTCACATAGATGCTTAGACAGCAGAGTAATAAGCAAACATCTCATAACATTGTAAAGGATGATTATTTATCTTGAACATAGGAAATACTACCTGAATGAGTTGAGATCTCTCAGGGAGTTTGTCTAAATCCTAAAACTGCCTGCCTATTAAAGCATCCTGCACACATATCATGATCCTATCAGTCACAACACATTCCATAAATGGTGTGTGGAGTGTGGAGGGGACACTTCAAAATGGGATCTGATGTTTATGGAATCTGCAGACAATGAAATAAAACCAATATGTTTTTCTATAAGAGGGCCAGGGGAGCATAGGTAGACCTGAGATTGTTTCAGAAATCAAACTGTTTGCAATTGCAGCAGAAACAGTAGTCAGGATTGGACACAGGCAGTCTGATGGAAGGACAAAGCAGGTGTACATAAACTGTAACAGCCATACAGAGAAAATACACTAGTAAGACTAAAAATTGACGTGCTTTATTCCTGTGTGCAAATATATATACAGAAAGCTTTAGTGTAATATGAACAGATTGTCACTGGACATCATGCAACAGAGGCTGATATGTCCACTAAAGGTCTTGTTTTGATTAAATCCTACAATAAAACAAGCTCTAGTCCTGTGTAATAGAACTTCTAATTAGATGGTGTCAAAAGCAAGGAATTCACTGAATTTGAAGTTGCCTTCCAGATCATGGTGGAGTTTGTGGATGGTGTAATTCTTCATATTACAAAACATTTTTATGTAGATTCCTAGCAGTTGCTGGGGAAGAGGGAGCAGTGTGACTAAAATCTCATTTCCTATTTTCTACCGGATAAAACACGTCCGAGGGAGTAGAATTTCACTGCCTATGTTTAAACTGCTTTTAATTTTATATGCAGACATCAAACTTCTATCTACTCAGCTGTTTACCTAATAAATGTAAATATATATCTTTGCTGGATGTTTCAGTTTCTACTCTGCACAACACCCTTGTTCATAACATTTTTTTAATCTATAAAACTTTAGTACATAACATACAGATCTATATGTGGTAGGATTTCAGGGAATAAATACAATATTTTTTTGTGATATATTTTTCCTTAATATCTTTATGATTTAGGAGAATATTGTAAGTCAATATTGTCCATCACAGATGACAACAACAACAAAAAGCGAACATATATGAAACACTAGCTTTATCCTGGAAGGAAG
>NW_008672119.1:8686-9290 GCF_000695815.1 Acanthisitta chloris | reverse complement strand
GGAAGGAAGGAAGGAAGGAAGGAAGGAAGGAAGGAAGGAAGGAAGGAAGGAAGGAAGGAAGGAAGGAAGGAAGGAAGGAAGGAAGGAAGGATAAAACAACTCTTCAAACTGTGTAATTGAACTAAAGACTAAATTGACTAAATTGACTAAATTGGCTAATTGAACTAAAGAAGGAAAAAATTTGTTGCTAGATAATATATAAATACCCTAAGTTCAACAAGTCTATTCAGTCTGCTAACATTAACTAAGAATGGAGAAATGCTTTTAGATACTGACTGTACCTAAATGGCAGTACCATAAGGAAGCACCTGTCAGATACACAGCCTCCATTTGTATTGGATGTATCCAGAAATTTGACTGCAAAGAATAAACCTTTACACCTGAATATTTGCTGGAGAATGGCGGGACATGATCTTGGGTATGCACCTGGGGAAGGCCAAAAAGAGCTAGGCCTCAGTCCCCTGGGAACGTACAGACACAGTCCTGGGAATGCACCTGGGAATGCAGTGTACAAGCAAGGCTCTGGAGACAGTAACATATATAGATAGGGAGTAACTCAGCTGGGCAGATGGCAGATGGCAGGGGTAACTCGTCCTTGAGGGTG
>NW_008672119.1:0-8526 GCF_000695815.1 Acanthisitta chloris | reverse complement strand
ACCCAAGAGCCTGTCGGACAATAAAGTGGGAGCTTGCTGTATCACCCACACGGAGTCGGCCGCTTGCTTCCCCGCTCGGAACCTTCACCTTTCCCAACAAATATTTTTAACACAGATATTAATTTATCACCACTTGCCTAACAACCTTACTTATGGACCATACTCAGAGAGTTTTCATAAAAAATTTTTCAAACTTTATGACAGTACTTTTCCAGACCAGAGAGACTTTAAAAACACAGGAGATCTTCCTATAAAAACAACATCTCACAAGAATTTTTTTTAAGATTTTTTGTTCAACTAGTTGATGTAAGGCTTAAAATTTCACATGTAAAGTTATGTTTGGCCTAGAAGAATTGCTTCACTGTCTCAAGTAATTGGTGGATTTGGGCAGTATTCTGGCCTGTGATATCTTATATTCACAGTAAAACAATTTCACAACCTTGAAGTCCATCAGTATCAGAAACTATTTTGCTGAACATTAGTGTTCAGTACACCATTTCTAAACCATCACCCAGTATGCCTCCTGCTCTGAATCATCAGAAGAGCTAAAATTAAAATTGCCTTCCTCCTGCCCTCTTCAAATCAGAGTAAGAGATTTGGTGATCAGTGATTATGGGCATTTCCAGCACACTGAAAATGACAGCTCGAGCCTTTTGCTCATTTTCTGCATAATTTTGCTCAGCTGCGGCTGAAGATATTGGTGCATAAATAGTGAGTATGCTTCCATGCTAATATATAGGAAAAATACTTGTTAACAGTTCAAACAGATACACATACTGTGGCCTGAAGTTCTGCAGAGCTGGGAGCTTGCTATTAAGCACTTGTTGAAGTGGGTGTATTTGGTTTGTGTGGCAAGGTTTTAGTAGCAGCAGGGCTATAGGGGTGCCTGCTGTTAGAAGCTTCTCCATGCCAGTGCCAGCTGGGTCCAAGACAGATCTGCTGCAGGACAAGGCCGAGCTCATTAGTAACACCTTCGGGACAATATACGTATGAACTGGAAAAAACGGTTATTGTGTAGAAGAAAACTGCAACCAGAGAAGAGCGAAATGCTGGGTTAATGGATGGACTCAATGATCATAGAGGGGTATTCCAACCTTAATAATTCCATGATTCTATGATTTATCCTCTGCTGTTGTTCATCATTAGTTTCCTTTTGAATATTTCACTGGTGTGTAGTGTGATAACCTTCTGTGACAAAGTGCTGCTTTTGAGTACAAGGTGGATATCAGTATAACGCTTACCTGACCCAGGACAGTGAGCACAGTTAGTGTTGCACCAGTAGATGTGGTCATCGGTTAACTGTTGAACCTTACTGGAAACAGGCAGAAAGGACTGATGTTAAGACTTCTGTCACAATGCTTTTAGGGTTGCTGGCAGAACCAGCAGACAAGACAACAAACCCGACAACCAACCCAACACCCAACAATACACGACACGCTTTAAAATATGATATCTTTACATATTAACAGTGTTGATTTATTATTACTGACTTTCATCAGTTTGCATGTTATCCCCTTGTAATACTAGATGTTCTTCTTTTTCTTCAGAAAAACGTTTTTTGTTTTAGAAGCAGAACATTGCTCTCAAGGAATGAGCATTGCCTTCACAAGAAGTTCAGGCAGCTTCCTGGGTATAGTTTTCAAAATGAAAATTCACACTCTTATTACTCTTAAGATGTTAAAAGAGACTAAAAAGTACTTGTATGTAGCCTTCTATATTTCTTCTTGGTAACATGCAAGAATAATGAAGTAAGAATTATTTTCCAACTGAATTTAGTGTGCAATGAGCATGTAAAGTATGCTTTTATTATTATTAAAATATTGTTCTTTTAGCTAATACATTCTACTGATGAATTCCACTGCCTTGATTCCATAATGGTGCCTAAGAGACCTTCATACACACATTTGACCCAGTTTCATAAATTTTTTGATCACTGGATTTTACTGGCAGAGAATGACAAAAACTGTCTGTTGCAAAAGCAATGCAGTTATGATATGAATTGCAACAATACAACAAAATCAATGTTTTTGATAAATCTAGTCTCAGAGTGTAGGACTGGAGTCTAAGCATGCAATCTTTTAGTGATTCGGGGTAATCAGTAAAGAATAGTGGTCATGATATCACAGGATTTTCAGAAGCTCTACTACATATATAAGCCATAAAGATGTAAAATGTTCATACTTCCCCTAAAAGATACAAACAGTGTAGTGAGGGAACATAGCTGACAACAGCAAAATATTATACTGAAATCTTATACATAATCTAAACTACTAATCTTTACCTCATATGTTGCAACATTTAATTCCAAATATCAAATAACTACAAAGATGGCAGAGCCAGTATCCCCATTTTAAAAAGAAGAAAAATAAAGCACAAAAAAATAAACCGGTTTGCTCCGGGACAATTAACAAAGCACTGCTGGAGGCAGGGGGAAAAAAAGAATCATAAAACTAAGACTAGACTGATTTTTCCATTATTTTACTGAGATGTTTAGACACACAATTGAAACATAACAAGAAAGAAGAAATAGCAAACACCATACTGGGATATATAAACATAAATGTAGCATAAGAGATACATGAATTAATCCTCTGGATTTTATGATGAAGCCTTAGCTAGAGCATGGTATCCAATTCTGAGTGCTGTACTACACCAACAGATGTGGCAAGTGCGCACAGGAAAGCAAACAGGGATCAGAAGTCCAGAAACAATCTATGGGGAAAGATCAAAATAACTGGAGTCATTTTGCGAAACTAGAACAGACTACCAAAGAAATTGATAATATCCTACCAGTACAAAAATGTCTGCTAAAAAAAGCAGGACTTTTATTTTCCAAGTCCAAAATTAATCAGACAATTTAATGTATTTGAACTGCATGAAGAAAGAGTCAAGGAGAATTTTACCAGAATTTCCACATGTTGAAGCAACGTGGAATAGTTTGGATGGAAAAGCTCTGGAGTAGCCAGAGCCAGAGGATCTCAACCATGTACTTCTTAGGAATCACACAGGTAGAGTTGAATATAGGGACACAAGATAGAGCAGCTGCCTTGCCAACCTTTCTGAGCTGTGATTCTGCACACATTTTAACCTTTTCTGCATTTTTTCTGTGTAAAATTGATGCATTTCTGCACCATACATTTTTATTTTTCCTGTAAGTTGTATGTTAAGACTATACCAAGTGTCTTGAGACTGTGAAAAACTAGTACCTTATATATTTTGTTTTGCATCACAGTGCTGTAGTGGGTTTCATTTAATGTTATTTTGCAGGGTGTAAACTCAGTTCCTGAAATCAATTAAGTTTTTGGCCTAGAGATTCTGTCTTTTGTGATGAGATTTCTAGATCAACTTGGACAGAAATAAAGGTGCTCTTCCAATTCTGACAGAAATTGTTGCCTGGTAGCTTTTTCGTCCTGCACTGGCCACTTTTAGAATGACATTTAGCACTGATAGTGAGTACTTTATATTTTTTCTACAGTTTTTCTGATGGACCTGTTCACATTTCCATGGTGTTTAAATAATATCCACCCAATAAGACCAATAAGCGAACGACAATTAAACTGCACACTTTTTTCCTGACCAACTTAACCAGCATTTGGTTCTAGTAACTTATCTAGACTTTTCAGTTACTCCTAGTATTTTTCTTTCTCCACATAGTCTTCTGCAATTTTTCCATACACAATACTTTAATGAATAAAAATTGCAAAATCAAGCACTGATTTTTGCCTTTTGGAATTCACAGCAGAAACTCAGCTTGTCTTGCTGTAGTTTCTTGATCAAGAAATGCAAATCTCTGGCTTGAGCCACAGTTGCAAAACACAATTTCTGGTTTATTTTTACTTAAGGTTTTCATCCTCCTAATTTCTTTGCTTGCTCATGACTATATATTAATCAAAGTTGAATCTTTGTAATTACAGCACAAACTACGTGCTCCCTGGACTTCTTTTTTTTCAGTACCAATTGTTTTCTTACTTAACTAGATGAGCCTTAAAATGTCAAAAGAAAAAAGGTTATTAAAAGGAAAAAAGAAGGGAAACACCATTTCTATTAAATACACATAAAAAGACACATATGAATCATTTTCTTGGCATTTTTTCAGTCTTTCACTTTCTAATTTAGCCCAAATGCAGGAAAAATAAACTGCATTTTTAAATGTTTGTATATTTTGTGATTAATACATTCAAAACTGAAAAAGAAAATATATGAGGAAGATATTTTAGGAGCCATTTTCAATTTAAATATTTTTCGCTACAGTAGATAAATATACAGATAAAGAATATAAGCAAATTACCTTCAAGTTTACCCTATAGAATCCACATCTCCTGGGTTAATATTTCTTTTCTTGGGGAACGAAAGTTTTCTCACCTCAACTTTCATGCTTCGCCTCTCTCATCCATAAAGATTTTCTGTTTTTGCATTGTATTATTACACACATTAATGTAATATTATGCATTATATAATACAAAATTATATTGTGTGCTATATATGTATACATACTTATAATAATTATGCAACACAATACTACATACATATTGTTTGGGTTTTCTAAAATCTCCTTAAAGGGTGGTTGTAGTTTCAAGCAGCTACAAGTAATCTTCCCCTGCAACTTTTCTGTTGCTCACTTCTTCCTTTTCCTCTCCTAATGATTTAGCTTTGACGCTTTAGAACTTTGACAGCTAGGATCCAAAGCTGAATTTCCAAAGAAGCTGGTGATTTGACAAATTTCACTTAACTTTAAGTCTCTGCGTTGAACAAATACTTTTGACTTGGGCTCCACTTACAGTCAGCAGAGTAAAGTAGCACTCCAAAGATGCAATTGTCATGTTTGGACCTATTTTAAGATGAGACAAACTGTAGATTTTGAAACATCTTGTTTGGTCGAAGCCATTCCTAATTTCCAAGTGCCATATCCATACACCTTTTGAACGCTTTTAGGGATGGTGATTCCACCACTTTCCTGGGTGACCTGTTCCAATACTTGACCAGCCTTTCAGTGAAGAAGTTTTACCTGATACCTCACCTAAACCTCCCCTGGCACAACCTGCAGCTGTTTCCTCTTGTGGTGTCACTTGTTACATGGGAGAAGAGACCAAGCCCCACTTGGCTACAACCTCCTTTCAGGCAGCTGTAGATAGTAAGAAGGTCCCCCCTAAGCCTCCTTTTCTCTGACACTTCACAAAGAATGTTATACCTAATGAAACTGATAAGAGAATTTTTATTATTGACCTGCCTAAGTGGAGACAAAACAGCTCAAAGTTAGCCCTATTTACAAGTTATCAGTGATGGATGGAAATGGGAGGGTCACATTAGTTTTGGTGTTGGATAAGTCTGAGGCCAGCCTGACTCACCAACTCCAAATATAAACATTCTGAGGGTGTGAAGAACAATGTTTCCTGACAGAAACTGGAACTGGTGAGGATGTGTCAGATAAAATTTCTTATAAAGGAACCAAAAAGCAATAACCTATACAAAGCTGCTGAGCTGACTCAGTTAGCCTAGAAACATATGACTGGCAGTCAATAAATTTATAGTATAGAAGCCCAGATCCATTTTTTAACATCAAGCACTTCTAACACACTCTACGAGTGTGCACTGAGATTCCTCCCTTCAGTGAGGATACCCCTACAGGTTACTCCTTGAGCCTGACTGGAAGAGATTTGCTATGTGTAAGTAACATCAATCTCTACTTAATAATTATTTTTCTAGCTTTAATATTGTTACTTCAATATTGCTTCAAAAAATAGTGAACTGTCCCAGTAGTTAAAACTATCCATACTGTATATTAATAATGCTGATTAAAATCTTTTGTTCCAATTGTTACCATTGCTAATCAAACTAAATGTGTATTTTAATAATATATTTGGTTTGTCATCCTTAATCCTGAGTGACAAAGTCACACAAAGATTCAATTACACCTAAATAATTCTTTAAGCATAGATTGTTGACTAAGTCTGGAGCTAAGATTGGATCCAGCCAGACCTAGACACTTCTCTGAGCAGGATTTTAGAAAGTAAGGGGATTGTTTCTGCACCTCATGACTCAACAGGAGGACTTCCCTGATAAATGTTGTCTGAAGCTTCCATTGTGCCTGCAAATATCACCTGACATTTATCTAGTGCGTGTACATGGGAGTGGATAGAAAGGATAATGACTACTCTCTTCTTGCAGTATATTTAAAAAAAAAAAAAAAAAACCAAACAAAAAAAACCTAAAATAAAACAAACAAACAAAAGCCAAACAAGTTTGTTAAAAGAAATTTCTCTGGGATTGTATCAATCAATTTTTACAAGATTCCCATGAAATAGATAGGGCCTGAAACAATATGCTCAGGGTCTTGTTGAATAAGTCAAATGTGCCTGTAATTCACATTAGGAGGAATGTACTGAGTATTAAATTACCGACAGACTGTAGCTGAACAATTCAATACTCAGTCTGCTAAAAGCTGAAAGAAATAAAAATCACATAAGGAATTCCTTTCTGAAAAAATATTTTCTTTCTAATTTCTGGTGTGTGGTGACATTTCATCTTGCATCATGTCACATTTACACAGACCAAACCTGTTTTACAAATGGAAAAGTTAATGCAGAAGAAAATAAAAGGAAATTATGTGTTCAGAGGAATTCTCTTCAAATTGATCCTTACGCTATGAGTTTGGACTGTAAGCAGTCAATCCAAATTTAGCAGGTAGATGGAGACAGAGCAGATGACTAAGCGGATCCTCTTTATCTGAGGAACTGGCAGGCACTGTGGTTCACCAGCCACCTGAGTTATGTTTTAAATAGATTAGCATGTCTATAATTTACAAAGAGAAAATGTAGTTAGCAGAATGACCAAGATAAGCATCTGGTTTACATCACTAACTGGAGTTGTGTTTCTTCAGGTATTCTGAAAAGACAATGCTGACAGAAAGAAAAAAGATATAGTTAAACTCTGATCTTTCCCAGAACATTTGTTGACAGAACATCTCTGACAATGTGGAGCTTAAAGTGTACAGCTTAGCCTGAAATTCATGACTACTTGTTTTTACAATCCAACTCAATTTGTTTGGAAACTCTAAGTCAGCTTCAGAGAAAGGCTTAATTAAAAAATCAGTTACTCACACTTAGCTCTGGAGATATTAAAATCATGGAGCATGCCCTAATGTGTAAAATTTTCAACAAATGAAAGCATAAATATTTTCAGCTGTATAGCTAACATTCATGAAAAGTCCTGGAAAAGGAACAATACTTATTTCAAAAAGACTAGCCCAGAACTTTCGGAAAAATCAAGACTATAGGTTAATAGAAGTTGGTAATTTATGTAATACACAATTCTCTTTAAAGTAGTCTCCAGGCTGTATCTCAACACTGTATTGGAACAGTGCTTTGCTATGGGATGTAGTATATTTTTGGATGAGACATCGACTGAACATCTGGTTGCCTGTGCTGAATAAAGATCAGGGAAACTCCCCCCACCATTTAATATTAGGGTGCTCTCTAGCTGTTACTCTTTGTGCTTTCCAGCCTTTCATTGAGCATTGGGTGAAGTTCTACTTAAGATCATCTAATACTTCTAAACCATGCTTAACAACACATACAAGGATAATAGCTACTTGCATGAAAATTTTCATGTTACGGTACATATACATGTAAGGAAGCTATTTCTAGAATAAGCAAGTTTTCAAGGTGGAAGAGCTATAAACTGGAGAACCACCACATGTATGTGAGTAAAACTGAAAAGAGGACTAGTTCTGCAGGTATCACAAGGAGACAAAGATTTCATAAAAGATAAAGCACTACTCTTGGACAGAGATGGTGTTGAATTCAGCTTTTTAAAATAGCAACTCCTTAATTTAAAAGTTTGGGAAGTTCAGATTTTTTTGCTTTTATTACATAACTACTTATAAGAAAAAAACCTATATCAAAATTTTATCTGTTTTTCATAGGTATCCAATAAGGTAACATAACCAAAATGTTGTTGTTAGTGTACCTCCTGTGTCTCACTCATGCATCTTTCTTCTTCAGTCTCTCCTCATCTGAACATCATTTGTAGATGTGAATGAGAGTTTGTGTATCACTGCTTCAAAATCATGCAGTCATGGAATAATCTAGTTTACAGGGGACCTCTGCATCTGCTACAACATCAACCTCAGAGCTATATTCAGGATTATATCAAGTAGCTTTGGGCTTGGTCCTGTCAAAGTTTTAATGTTTCAAAGTTTGGATAGTCCAAAGCTTGGATAGTCCATAAATTCTCTGGACTCCTATTTCATTGTTTGAACATTGTTATGGTGGGGTGTCACGATCCACCAGTAGGGGGCGCGATGTTTGTTATAAATTCTCATCAGACCAAACAAAGACACCAGACCACGTGTCAGGAACTCTTAGCCTTTTTTGTCCAGTCACCATAACTCCGGCAACCAGCCCACTATTCAGGCTCAAAAAGTGCTGGCTAACAATCCCTTGAATTTATGCAATGTAAGTTCACAGGAGCCCTTAATTTTGTACAGTATACTTCAGTAAATTCTCAAATCCCACACCAAACTCCTTA
>NW_008672118.1:684-1977 GCF_000695815.1 Acanthisitta chloris | reverse complement strand
CCGGCGGCTGCTGTCACGTACTGTAAATACTCTGTGTGCCACCTTCTTCTCTGGGACCCTCGGTGCGGGCGGGGGTGAGCGGGAGGCCGGGGTCCGTCCCGAGACTTTTTTGTATACCACAAACTTTTTGTATATTTTTAATTTTGCTGCAACATGAGATATTAAATTCATTTCAATAAGCCCTGTCTGTGGGATCCTGTCCTTGCTGGCACCTCCAGCTCACAGATGGGGCTGTGAAGGGGGGCAGGATGATGCCTCTCTGTCCAGGGGTACTTGGGGACACCAGGAGTGGAGCAGGATGGCTATGGCACTGCTCCCTGCCTGGCGCTGGTGGCTCTGGCTGGTGCTGGCCCTGGTGTGACAGCCGGCAGGGAAGGGGTGCACGGGCAGGATGCAGCATCCAAGGGAGGAAGCTGCAGGACAAGGCCACTGCCGGACCAACCTCCTCCCTGCTGAAGGCCCTGGATCAGATCCCTACCACAGTGGGCTCAGACCCCATGGGCAGCTGTGGGGACAGAGCGCTGGATACAGCTGTGTGGGGTCCTGCTGGTGCTGTTCCTGGTGCCAGGGCCCCACATGGGCAGGGCAGGATGGGGCAGTGAGGGCTGTGAGCCCCCAGCACTGCCCTATAAGAACAATATCGTTGTGGTGTCATGGGGAAGCACAACCAGCCCCAAGCCTAGGGAAGAGCCCTGTGGCAGCAAGGGGCAGAGGGTGCTCCGCAGTGGAGTCACATGGGCATCCCCAGCACCTGCTCTGGTCCCAGGTGTCTGCTCCAGTCCCATCCCAGCTTCCTTCAGTCCCTGTCTCTGCCCAAAACCCAGACCTAATCCCAGTCTAAGTCTCACTTGAACAGTTTATTTCAGTCCTTGTCTCTGCCCAAATCCCAGCACCAGCACCAGTCCCAGCACCAGTCGTAGTCCAAGTCCCTGCTCCAGTCCTATCCCAGCCAACTTCAGCCCCTGCTTCCACCCAAGTACCAGCTCAGTCCCAGTCCTGTACCAGTCCTGTACCAGTCTTGTCCCAGTCCCAGTGTCTGGCCAGCCCGGGCCAGTACAGCCCAGCCCAGCCCAGCCCAGTCCCAGCACCCCCCAGGAGAGGCAGGAACTCACATCCCAGCCATCCTGGTGGAGTTTCCGACACAGGAAAGCACTGCGGCGCCGAGCGGGGTGGTGGGGGTGGCCGCAGTGTCGTGTCCCCGCCATGGACTGCGAGGCCAAGAAGGGAAAGAAGGTGCGTGGGGCTGGTTCTGGTGTCCTGGGGGGCTGGGGGGAGAGTGGGAGCGGGTGAGAC
>NW_008672118.1:0-374 GCF_000695815.1 Acanthisitta chloris | reverse complement strand
GCCCGCTGCACTCCGTGCCCCTCTACCCCCCTGACTACCTGATCGACCCCCAGATCCTGCTGCATGACTATGTGGAGAAGGAGGTGAAGGTAAAGGGGTGGGGGGTCTGCAGGGACGCATGGGTCACTGTCTGCTTGGGGTGGGGACATGAGGCCATCACACCATGCTGAGCCACCACCCACAGCGGCCAGGAGGGACCTGGTCCCTTCCCTGCCCAGGCAAACACCCAGGAGGAGGGTGGACTATGGGGTGCAGGGAGAACACCCCACTGCAGGGTCTCTCTGCACCCCAGGGAGATGTGTCCTGCCCTTGGGGACATAGGGATGGGGGGGTGCATGACCCAGCCTCTCCAGGCTGCCCCAGGCTTTGTCCCC
>NW_008672117.1:4938-31147 GCF_000695815.1 Acanthisitta chloris | reverse complement strand
AGGGAAGCACCGAGCTCTGAACGGAGAACACTGCCAGCAGGAGGAGGGAGGTCAGCGCAGCTCACCGCCGTGGTCAACAAGCTGCAGCCCACACCCAGTGTCCATCCGACAGGAATACATCGCACAAAAATACTGACAAAGCTCCGTGTTCGTCCGGTTTGATCCCCCAGATTTAACAGGGAGTGAGGAAGGAGGAGGTGTAGCTTGGCCTCTGCGGTTTCTGCTTAGAGGATGCCACCCCTGCCATGCATATTTTGTGTTTGCAGAAGCACCTATCCCCTGGATGCTGTTTTACATCATCCTGTCCGGAGTGCATGTTCCTGGCTGCAGTTCCTACAAGTTTTTCACAGAAATAACAGAATTTATGCCCATCTGGTTGATTAAGAGCTCAAGCGGAAACTTTAGTTCCTCACGAATCATCCTGAAGTTATTTTATGTCCAAAAGACAAGCAATCAGTATTTTAACAACATTAAACATCTCCTTTTGGTCATAGGGCAGAAAACACCTGTCTATAGAGCCACCACATAGCATCAGCTCCACAGCAGAGAGGCTCAGGGAATACTAACAGTAAGGATAACATGCCTGGTGACTTGAACTACAGACCTTCCAAAGGTCTAATCCATCACCAAAGAACAACCCCTCCAGTCCTTGGATTCACACAGGGAAAGGTTCCAGGTATCCCTTTCCAGCTGCAGGTACATACCTTGCACCAGCTACAACAAAACATCCCTGGAAGTAGTGTGGGGTCACTCATCTTTTTGTGGTGGTGGTGCTAGAGAGACACTAGTTCAGAAAAAACAGTCTAAAAAAAAAGTCTCTAAAGTGCTTAAGGCAATTCTTCATATCCCCATTTACTAAAAACAATTGGACTAGATGTTAGCAGCAAAAATTCAACATCTGTGCAAACTATTATATAACAAATCCATTCTTGTAAGGGTAAAAAGTCACGTGTTAAGTTCACCTAGGACATCAGTTAAACCAAAACTTGCAAGTCACAAGTCACAGTATGAAACACTCCAAGCTTTCCGCTAACTAAATGTTAAAGAAAAATTACATTTTTACACTGTGCATATCAAATTTACCTTTGCAGGTTGCACTACAACTTGCTAAAAAGAAAAAATGTTCGAAATTTAAATGTTTCTCTGTGTTGGAGATTTACTCATGGTTCGTTCTCACTACACACTGAGTTGTTGTAAACATCCCCTTTCATTCCAAAAAGGGAAACGGAAAGAGGAACCGCAGCTGAACACCCAGGATCAAGCCAATGGCTGAGTGGTGTGAGGAGGTATGAGCCTGTTCTGATGCCTGTGTAACAGAGGCCTGGGCTAGAACAAGTCTCAAAACTGAATTCATAGCAGCTGATCCCCTAGAACTCCCAGTCAGGTGTCCACTGCAGCACAGAGGAGAGAAGAATGTTATACAGAGACTATCTGGATAATAACAACATCTGTAGATAACGTATGAAACAGATTCTGTTAACCATGAACTATGTCACCTCTGAGTATCTTTGTGCTGAGACCCAAACCACTGAAATGGTAGAAGGTACAACAGTTAAAAAACTTACTTTGTACTTCCCTCTGCAAAAGAGACTACAGGTAACTGTTCACAATGCAAATAGTTAGAGATGCTCAAGCTCCCGATAGGAAATAAACATTAAAGGCTCAACTCTCAAGAGAAACAAATCTCTCTAGAACAGTTACTTACATTTCCTTGTTAACTTTAACTTTCCACTGAATATCATAGACAGTTTGTTAGAAGCTGTCTCAAGGAACTTCTCTTCTTGAGAAATTGGGATGGACAGGAAAGAGCCATTAATAATAATAATAATAAGATTTAACATGATTAGATGTTTGTGTTTCCATGGGCTAAAAGGATACATAGAAGAGAAAATGTACATTGGCCCTGCAGGAAAGGAGCCAATTCATAATGGACCCTATCAGCATGAATTTACAACAGTTTTCAGGTGATACCACCAGGAAGGAATCTTAGTTAGGAAACAGCTGATTCAAGTGTGTATCTCAAAACCATTTCCAGGCTCCTGGACTTGATTAGAGGGAAGAAAACAGAATTAAACAGTGTATAATACACCAGTAATTCTCACTGACAAGCTGGGATTTTCCACGAAGAATATAACACCATTTTTTCCCTTTAGCTCTCCCATTAATAGGAATCATTTGGTTATTGTTACTAAGCTTCCAACCAGGAGTCAGAGTGACAGAACACCCTAGCTCAACATTTCAATGGATTTGTGAATCAAGACATAAAACCCTGGTCCAGAAGCAGATTGGATGCCAGCTGAAAAAGCATTTGCTCTCTTTCTATGTTCTGCTCGCCCTAAAAAAAGGGGAAGGGATTATGCTGTCAAGAGATCCTTTAGAGCACAATCCTCTGAGAGCCAATCTCATAGCCACACACCCATGGCCTAGCAACAGGAAAGCCCGGAGAGGACCCAAACTTGAGTGCTTCTGAGACAGCAGTACTATGCTGTAGAGCTTGCAAATAAAGCTCTGGATCTTTTGTCTCTGAACCTCTTCCCAAAATATTCCTTGGTTCAACAGCTGGATACCACAACACCACTGAGGACATAAGAATGCATTAAATACCTCTATATTTCCTATACTTCCTCTCATTTGTGACCAACAGGAGCCAATGTCAACATACATGGATTTTTCAATGAGTTATTCATGGGACATCAGAGGATTTTATACCAGGAAATGCAAACAATCATAGCCTGGTCTAACTGTTTATTCATACCAGGCCTATAGATTCTTGTGATATTCTTTGGAAATCACACTGCTGTGGTATTTTGCCAGGCTGGGCCAGCAAATCAATGCACGTCTGACATCATGAATTCTAGTGGGAAGCCTAGTAATAACAAAATATATAGTTAAGTAATTCATATTAGGAGAGCTAATAAAATGGTATTTGCTATATTGTTCATAGAAAAATAACATTTGTAACAAAACTAATATTCAAGCCCATAATAAAATGCTTAAATACAGTATTAGAACAGTACATAGTTAGAGCCCCTTATTTATTTCTTCTAGATAGGAAACACTTCGGGTTTTTTACTGTTTTTCTGGATTCCCAATAGGTTCCTAACACTTTAGCCCCAAACCTTTGCACTATCAGTACCCAGGCCCTAAACAGTGGAAGGTAGCAAACCCAGTTTAATCCAATGCTCACAAGCTTCTGTGAGCAGCAGCTACACAGGAAAAAACAACCAAACATTCAGCAATAGAAATGTTTAACAGACATTACTAGGCAATATTGTTTAGGCTGCTCGTTGAACCACTCAATCCATTTTCACTTTTCTGAAGAGTTCTCACAGCACTTGGCACCTGCAATCCAGTACTCACTGTGAGCCCACCACACCAGATCTAAGGGGAAAAAGAAAAATCAACATTACAAAGCACATACATATCTCTTCACCCATCCCACGATGGAACTAACACAGAAGTTATCCTGCAGCTGCATGTCTTCTCTCTTGCTCTTGTCACAGCACTCTATAAGACATTCTAATCAGACATGCTAATTTTTAAGAACACAAAGTCTCAGATGCTTCATGTAGTAGGCTTTGTGACTCTTAGGTTTGTTACTATGTCTAAAATTTAACACTAAAAGACTTGCTACTAATAGGAAAACTTCTTGGAAGACCAATGTGTGCAGTAGTTTTGCATGCCCAGGTTTTGGTAGCTAGAGGGAGGGCTACAGGGATATCTTCTGTGTGAAGATGCCAGAAGCTTCCTCATGTCTGATAGAGCCATCACTGCGGCAAGGCCAAGAAATCAGTAACTAGTAACAACTCTGTGGTAACATAGTTAAGAAAGAGAAAAAAAAAGTTACTGCACAGATGTAATTGTGTCCTGAGAAGAGAGGAGTAAGAATATGTGAGAGGAACAACTATGCAGACACCAAGGCCAGTGGAGAAGGAGGGGGCAAAAGGTACTCCAGGCACCAGAGCTGCCTATGGTGCAGCCCATGGTGAAGCAGCTGTCCCCCTGCAGCCCATGGAGTTCATGGAGTGCAGAGATCCACCCGCAGCCCATGGAGGAAAAACCTACACCAGACGAGGTAGATGCCCAAAGGAGGCTGCAAACTCATGGGAAGCCTGTGCTGGAGCAGCTCCTGGCAGGGACCTGCAGACCCATGGAGAGAGGAGACCCACACTGGAGCAGAGTATCTGGCAGGACTTGTGACCCTGTGGGGAGCTCATGCTGGAGCTGCCCCTGAGAGACTGGATTGCATCCTGTAGGAAGAGACCCATACTGGAGCAGTTCCTGGAGAACTGTAGCCCATGGGAAGGACTCATGTGGAGAAGTTCATGGAGAGCTGTCTCCCATGGGAGGGACCCCATACTGCAGCAGGGGAAGGACCCCTCTCCCTGAGAGAAGTGGCAGTAACATGTGAGGAACTGACCGTAGCCCCCACTCTCCATTTCCCTGTGCCACTGGGAGGAAGGAGGTAGAGCTTGGAAGGAGGGAGGGGTGGGGAAATGTGTTCTTATGGTCTACGTTATTTTCTCATTATCCTGCTCTGATTTTGTTAATAATAAAATCACTTAGCATCCCCAAGTTGAGTCTATTTTGCCCATGACAGTATTCAGTGAGTGATCTCTACTAGTCCTTATTTCAATTCACGAACCTTTCATTATATTTTTTCTCCCCTGTCCATTTTGCAGAGGGGAGTGAGTGGTGTGTGCCTGGCATCCAGCCAGGGTCAACCCACTACAGTGTGTCAGCAGCAAGTACTTTGAATGACAATGAAAAGCAACGCTCTCACTGTGCTCCAGTGCCTGAGAACAGTGCATATTTCTGCCATGTCATGCCAAAATTATGTCACCATAAACACAGAACCAAAAAAAAAAGCTATTCTACAAATGAGTTACATGAAAGAATGCTGTATTTCGACGTTTAGGAGTAATTATGAGAGTTCTAATTAAGCAGCTTGTCATTATTACTTGACCTGTTCAGGCTAACCCAAGCAATGTTAAGATTGTTATCACCCCATCCTGTACACTCCAGGCTGGCTGTGTGAGATGTACGCTGATAGCCTCAAGTTTGGCAAGCAAATGTTTCCTTGGATGCATTAGGAACTGGCTTAATGAGTCAGCCTTAGCAATGCCAGAGACATGGCTAACATATTATAGAATCATAGAATCAACCGGGTTGAACAAGACATCCAAGATCAACCAGTCCAACCCTACCATGGTTATTAGACCGGGGCACCAAGTGCCACATCCAGTCTCATTTGAAAACCTCCAGGGATGGTGAATCCACCACCTCCCTGGGCAGCCCATTCCAAAGCCTGAACACTCTCTCCACAAAAAACCTCTTCCTAATATCCAACCTAAACCTTCTCTGGCAGAGCTTGAGTCTGTGCCCTCTTGTCCTCCTGCTGGTTGCCTGGGAGAAGAGACCAACCCCCACCTGACTCCAACCTCCTGTCAGGGAGTTGCAGAGGGTGATAAGGTCTCCCCTGAGCCTCCTCTTCTCCAGGTCAAACAACCCCAACTCTCTCAGCCTCTCCTCATGGCACTTGTGCTCGAGTCCCTTCACCAGCCTCGTTGCTCTTCTCTGGACCTGCTTCAGCGCCTCAATGTCCCTCCTGAACTGAGGGGCCCAGAACTGCACACAGTACTCAAGGTGTGGCCTCACCAGCGCCGAGTCCAGGGGCAGAATCACCTCCCTGGTCCTGCTGACCACACTGTTCCTGCTCCAGGCCAGGATGCCATTGGCCTTCTTGGCCACCTGAGCACACTGCTGGCTCATATGTTGGGATATCCCATATGACTCATATCCCAACAATATGTATCCCAACTGTTCTGAAGCTACTCTGTTCCCTATGTAGAAAAGGATCAGCAAGACAATGTGTCCTTTTAATCACCTTGAAATAGATAGCCATGAAAACACCCGTAAAAATCCCAGGCCTGCACCCATCTCCCCAGGTGTGAGGGACTTGATGGCACCTTACAACACAGCTGATAGCCTCCAAATTAAGTTAAATTACTTAAATCATTAAAGAAAAACTAATATGCAGCAACTAATCCTTATCCTGTGCATTTCTGGCAAGGTTTGAGGCTTTAAAATTGCAGCAAGTTGTTGCTGATCAGTTTAGAGCCACAGAAGAGTTATGCAGAGCAGTGAAACAACTGGCAAGAAGATCCCACTGAGCTTTTAAAGTGGTAAAAGCTGGAGTCTTTTTTTTCCCCACTGAGAAGCATCTGGCATTATTCAGTCTCATGACACCTGCTCTGACAGCTCGCAGCATCCTGGACTCCTGTCTGCATTGGTTCGGATCAATTATGGCAGCAGGACCATCAGCTACTGCAATGTGCTATTAATTTACCATACCCAATGACTTCTCTTTACATAGCTGAGACATCCAGCTGCAGAGTTCTCCAACAGGAGTGCCACTATAAGCACCACATGGACTAAGAAGGAAAACAGTCAAGCATCTTTAAAATTCACTAGTCAGCCAAAAACAGTGCTTCCACTTTCCTTCTTTAAAAAACAACTAAGTCTTCAGTAAACTGAATTCAGTGCTAGAAACTGAAAAGTGTTTTAGCTACTGACCATGAAGCCTGGTAGCACAGGTTGGGTGAACTTTGTTCTGAAGGTGTATAACAGTGCCTTTGAGTTTGCATCATAAAATGAGAGCTGACCTAAAAGAGAAAGAAAACAAGCTGAATTTAAATTCGTAGTCTGGCTTACGTGTAAAAAAAAAAAAAGTGACGCTTTCCCAGGGAAATGTTTCCAGAACACAATAAATAGAGCCCACAAGACTGAAAAATTCACAGTCGGTAGCTCTGTCACAGGGATGAACTCAGGTTATTTGACCTTACAAGCACTAGCACACAATCAGCTCTGGGGCTGTGTTTTCATACAAGACTGTATCACTCTGGAAGTAATGCACTTTAGCCCTATACTGCTCCAACTGGACACAGATAACCAACCACATTTTCAACTGAATCTCCCCAGACTGTAATTTACCTCCATCAAAGTCGCAGTATACTCCTATTCTGTCTGGAACAGGTATATCTAGAGTCTTTGCTTTGTTATTATGTTTGGCTGAAAACGTGGTTTGCAGCCAGTTGTTGATATGGATGCACCAGCTCGAATTAGTCTTGCCCAGCTGGTCAAACTTCCCTGGGTTTCTGTACGTTATTCCCACGCTGTAGGATTTGCAGTCCTTCTGGGCTCTCACTTCCCAGTAATGCTGTCCACTTTCAACAGCAGTGTCTCCTGCCAAAAGAAATGAACTGCTATAATTAACTGCACCTCACAATACTGCCTGCCTTACAGGCACCAGTGATTTCTTCTGTTTCAGCTTATGGTGAAGAAATACAAAGATCTGAACTCACAAGGACTAAAAAAATTAACTGTGCAATAGAATAGAAATATAAAACAGAATGAGATTGTGTTTACCTACACTCATTAAGACAAGACACATTTAACATCAATTTACATTTAACAGCAGTGAATGTCAGTCACTTAGAGCTCTGTAATAAAGTTCAACAGACTTGAAGACACACAGTGCAGCACGAAATTCTAGTGTGACATGGGCAGAACTACCTCTGGGCAGTACAGTGCTAAGTCAACAGCCTTGAACATCCACAGACTCTCCCTCCAATTCCTGCCTCCTCTGCCCTTCCACAGCATTACATCTCTAACAGAACAGTCCACCTTACCCAGCACTGTGTAGGATTCACCAGCAAAGCGATCCCTGCTGCCCCTGGACGAGGCTCTTGTGCTGTTAGGGGTCCTCTTCGGGGACGCTGCACAGCTTCTAAGAAGAGATGAACTACTCAGGATTTCAACACAGCAAGAGAGTCAATTAGGGTGCAAGACACACACATAGCTATTGAAATGGCACGTTAGTTCAGCCACTTAATGCCTCTGACAGCATGCATGCACAGGGGCTGAGAGAGAAGAGATGACAGACAGGAAAAACACACAAAGTGATGTCACAAACAAATTCAAAGGCAGCTGAAAATGGAAACAGGATGGGGGGTAAAGCCAAGGTATGACACACAGTCTGAACGAACATACTTCACACTGGAGAATACTCTAATGACAACTCAGTTGTATAAGTGTATATAACCTAATGAGGTTTTCAAATTATTTTTTTTTTAGCCTCAGTTAGGCCCTCAAAAATAACTCCCAGCAATTTCACCATTAAACCAAGTGGAGACTATTTGCAGTATTCCTCATTAGCCAGGGAATCACATCTGATTAGTATTTTAAAGGCAATTAGTAGCAAAGTGTTTTAACTTCAGGAATAGCTGTGCAGTTTACAGTCTAATTTCATGGACAAAAAATTAAGAAGCACGAAGATTACAGAGGAAGAGAACTTGAAAATTGCTTCTCAGGTGTATTTCAGAGACTATCATACATTAGCCTTAAAAGAGCTACTACACATGAAAGAGTTCTCTCCAACTTCTCTTTCAGCTACAATTTGGTAAAGCTAAGTGGTACTTTACTGTCCACTCCTACAGTGAAGTTCACTTGTTTCCTTTACAATTCAAGTTTTCTGGAGTTATTCTGAAATGCCATTCCAGAAAGGGTTAGAAAATGTCCCTTTGGCCTAACACCATCGTTAAAATAAAGTCACACAGGGATCAAAAGCTGAGTGATATTAAGCTGTCAGACATAAGTATAGTAAAATCTAATTCATGACTAAATTTGCTTTATTCCAGTTACAAGAAATCATTGACAAGAAAGTTGTTTACTTTAGCATCACTATTTAGCACATAAATTTCACAACAGTGATTAGAAGACAACTGTGCTTCCAGGAGTTTACATGAAGGGGGTAAATGTATATTGTGCACGGGCACCACATCAAGTGCTTTTGAATTTTGTAAACATTTAGGACACTGCAGTTTACTTACCAAAGGAAAAAAGGTAACAAGTGATAGCATGAAAAAAAAAATAACAGCAAAGCCAAGAATTAAAGCATAATTTCAGGGGGAATCACCACTCTTTGCAGATTCCATCGTGCAGCAGACATCATCCACTCACACTTCCAACAAATGCTGCTGAAAGTTTTCTACTAGGTTCAGTATAAATGAGTTATGCAGAAAGCAATGTGGCCATTTAGAGAATCACCAGAAGAAAAATGCAGGTGCATTGCCAGTGTTTTCTCAAGGTCAGGAAAACTTTAAATGGTTCTCAATAGCATTTGTTCTCCTCAAGTCTGTAAATGGCCACTGCATGTGCTTTGTCCTCTCAAAATCTAACAGCCTTTACCAGTTCAGATAGCTACATTAAATATTTGACATAAAAGTTCCAAAAAACAGTTGTTCAAGACTTCCTCCCTCCTCCCCAGTGCTTAAGTCTCCCTTCCAATAGGAAAAGGCAGCAAATTCTACAACAGAAAGTCAGTTTGGTGCCCATTTTCCAGTACAGCACAGTCTTCATTAGCCATAACTGCCACATTTTTTTCCACTATTCAGTGACCAAATATTATTGTTTTATGGTTAGGATTGTTCCTACAGAACTGCAGTTAGTCTCTGCTTTCTCATCCACTTCAGCAAACAAAACACACTCCAAGCAACATGTATTCCCTCTTGGAGAAGAAAAGTCAAAGAGGGATATCCAAAACCACTCATAGGTTTTTCTTCTAGTTTAATGTCTCAGATAATTGAGCATTTTGTTGCCATCACATGTTTCCAACCCTTAAAAAAAGCACATTTGTTGTCTGAAACAATTATACTGCAATTTCTTTCCACCTAATATGGAGCCAGCTCCAAATTTTACCCCTAACAGAGACATCTCACCATGCTCTTAGCAGGAAACTAAAGCCACTCACAAGGATAAAGCTCATCTAAATCTCCCGCTAGAAAAAGGTCAGTCTGAGATGCCAAGCTGAACATGCGACCCTGTCCTACCAAAACAAAGGCAAGAGCTAGGGAAATTCTTTACTGACAACTACAAAGAGAGGCCAAGGTGTAAGACTCACAGAGTTGAGCAACTAGGAACATCTCCAAGACATTTCTAAAACTTGGTTTAGCAGAAATTGATGTGCTTTATGTAGCAGAACCATTGACACCACACAGCTTCAAGAGCTTGTTTCACCTACACAAGCTTTGCTTTACTGCTGATCTCAAGCCAAAGACAGACCCACAGGGCAGATAAATACAAGGGAGCAAAACTCAGAAGAAATTAGGAACCTGGGCATTTCTTTTGGTCCCATAACTTCCAAACCAGCAAAACAGAGCAAAAATGGGAGAAGTAATTTCTCAAACAGAAGGTTTACCAGAAAGATAATGAAAAAGAATTTGCACTAAAAAGCACAAGGAATCGGAGAATGCTTTACCTAACTTTATATATGCAAAAAAGAGTCTCTCATTTGAACAACTGGTTCTGCAGTTAGAATTGCCATGAAGCTTTTTACACAAGCCATCAGGTTAAACTTCATCCTCACTGAACATATAAAATCACTTACTTCTCACCCTCTGACATCTAGTAACAGCTACAGCACAAGTTCAGAGGCACAGAGGTTTTCAGATTAAAAATAAGAACAAAACAAAATTATTTTAAAGTTCTCAGAAACGAAATCTTCACCACATTTGTAAAAAGAAATGCAGTGAGTCATCCTGTGTCAGAAGATTAAATAAGCAGCAGTATGTCTGCAAGTAACAGGGATCTATGTATCAACACTAGAATACACGAATAATGTTCTTCCAACCATTGCAAATCAGGTTTCATACACATCAGGAGGCAACTTTCCAGGAAGACTGTCTTCCAGACACTGGAAAATATATACATAATCTCTATGGGTCCAACTTTAAAATAATTTCTAACAGCATATGTGCACTGCTGCTGATAAAGGCTATTAGATTTGTTTTTCACAACACCAAGCAAAGGAAAGTAGCATAGATTCCTAGGATCTAGCACCTAGCTTTGTTGGGAATAAGAGATATATTATCACCTTCTATTGCTCTTCAGCAGAGGAGTCAGGCCACTGTTGACAGAAACAAGTAGTCATTAAACAACAGTATTATCCCAATTTTTAAAATGACACTAGAAGTTATTCTGCCATGCTTCTGGCAGTATATTCCTGTAGGAAAAGTATTTCTTCATACACTATCTCAAGCTGTGCATGCCCAAAGTCAATAAACTGTCTTTGAGGCAATGGCCAGCAATGTGGCCAAGCAGTGGACACTGTTCACACCTGCACTTCAAGGCTTTTGACACACTCCCCCACAGTTCCCCAAACCTCAAGAGGTGAGATATAGACAAGATAGTGGGCCATAAGCTCTGTAGAGAACCAGCTGAACAGCAGGCTCACAGCAATGGATAGTGCTCTCCAGACCAGAGAAATCAACACAATGGGATAAGGTGAGGGACAACCAAGGGAAGAACAGTTCTGCAGAAAAGCAACTGGGAGCCTTGGTGGGCTGCAGAAGCTAACAACAGTGCACTGTGCCCTTGTGGCAGAGGTGGACAGCCACAGCCTGGCCTGTAACAGCAATTAGGAGGCCAAGGCAAGTGACTGCTCCTCTCCATTTGGCAGTTGTCAGACTGAGCCTGAAGTCTTCCTGTGTCCAGGTCAGGGTTCCTGAGGATTATACACCAACACACTAGAGCAAGTCCAGTGGAGGGCCAACAACACAACAAAGACTGAGGTACAGAAAGACAAATGGGTTTTTCAGGAAAAACCTAATTGCTGGCTTTAATGATGTAACAGAACAGAAAAGGTCAGTCCAGGCTTTTCTCAGAGGGATGCATGCTGATATCCAAGAGGCACCTGGTTCTCATTTCACCACAGGAAATTCCAGTCAGGTATCAGGATATTCTTTCCCCTCTCATGAAGATGGCCTGGAACAGAGGGCCAGTGAGTTAACCCATTCTTCATCCACACAATCTTCATCCTTGGATATATTCAAGGCTCAGCCAGAGCAGACTGATCTAGTAATGTTCTTCCAACAGTATTTGTTCAGTGATTCAGAACAGCACACACCTACATCTACCAAGAATTCTGTTGAAGGTACTTCAGTAATTTTCCTAGATGAAAACAGCATGTTTAGGGCTGCCACTTCCACAAGACTTGTTTCATGATCCTTTATCTTTTACTATCTGGTTTATTGGCACCTTTTCCTCATCAATGAGGGACTGAGATATCAGATTCAAACACCACCTAGGTGGTACAGATTTTATTTAACCTTAGCTTTTTCAAAAGGACAAAGCAATCACCTTTTCCTTATATTTCTGATAGTAGAAACGATGTCTATTCACCAGAACTAACCTGCAACGCTACTAAACATAAAATTACATCAGTTGCCTGTTGACATTTACCTTAGTTACTGTATTGGGCTTACATGGCAAGGCTGTGGTAGCAGAGGGGCTTCTGAGCTGGCTTCTGTGAGAAGATGCCAAAAACTGTCCTAGTGTCAGAGCCAGTGCCAGATGGCTCCAGGACAGATCCACTGCTGGCCAATGCTGAGCCCATCAGTGATGGTGGTGGTAGCATCTCTGGGGTAACATATTTAAGCAAGGTACAAACTGCTGTGCAAGAAGAGGTGGAAGAGAGGAGTGAAAATACAGCCACCCTGCACTCCATGAAGGATTCCACACTGGAGCAGGCAGACATGCCCCGAAGGGAGCTGCAGCCCATGGAGAGCCTGTGCTGGAGCAGGTTTGCTGGCAGGACACGTGGCCTTGTGCAGGACCCACACTGGAGCAGTTTGTGAAGGACTGCAGCCTGTGGGACCAGCCCACACTGGAGTAGGGCATGAAGAACCGGTTCCCTTGGCTGAGACTCCACACTGGAGCAAGTGAAGAGCATAAGGAGGAAGCAGCAGCACAGACAATACATTATGGAGTCACCACAACCCCCATTCCCCACACCCCTGTGCTGCTCAGGGGTGAGGAGGTAGAGAAGTTGTGAAGGAAGTGGAGCCTGGGAAGAAGGGAGGAGTGGGGGGAAGGTATTTTAAAGATTTGGGTTTTTGTTTCTAATTATTCTACTCTGATTTTTATTGGCAATAAATCCATCTAACTTTCCCCAACTCGAGTCTGTTTTCCCTGTGAAAATACTTGTGGGGCAATCTTCCAGTCCTCATCTTGACCCCAAAACTTTCACCACATTTTCTCTCTCACTGCCCAGTCGAGGAGGAGAAGCAATAGATCAGCTTGGTGGGCACCTGGTGGTTAGCCAAGGTCAATCTACCACATCTACAAGTTATTTCAGTACCTTGAACGATACCCTAACAAATGTGTTTTAAAAATAATTAAACATTACTTAACAATTCTGACACAATTTTACTCTCCACATCTGTGTGACAGGGGAAGTGGCATAACAAAAAGTTCAAATTTCTTCCAGAGAGAGGTTTCCAAATGAAAATCCTTGTCATGTCCCACAGTCCTCAAGTATTTTAATTCCCCCTTGCCCTCTTTAATTGTCAGGTGAGGTATCCCATACATTTACAAAACAGTTCTTACCTGCTTTTATTTTCCTTCCCTTTCATTTTTTCTTGGCCTTTGCCTCCTGTAGGATCCCATTCAACATAAGTATCTTCTACTTTCAAGTTCAGATGAGATGAAGTACTGTCCAAACTGAACACAAAGGCTGGTCAAGACAAAATAGAGAACACTGAAATGGTATAATGCTCTCTCCAAGCAGTGGCTATTTATAGAAAATGACAGAAGCAGAGGTAAAATTGTAGCAGAGCATTATCCAGCGTAATAGAAATATCAGATTTTCAGTCTGATGCTTGTAATCAAGTTAATGAGCCCTATAAAGGAGCCCATCTACCTACATAGCTTACAAAGTGAGCATAAGTAATATATATGTACAAAGTAAATATTATCACCTTTATAATGCATCAGAATCATCAGATTAATTCAGGCAGTGGTTTCTACTGCTTACAGACTATTCCCTATGTTGTTACAATCATGAATGACTTCAAAAGGCTTATTTTCCATGCTCTGCAGCACTGATTCTCCAACAAGGTGTTTATCACAGAGTCAATCAGGTTGAAAAGGACCTCTGAGATTGAGTTCAACCCATGACCTAACACTACCATGTCAACTAGACTATGGCACTATGTGCCACAGCCAGTCTCTCCTTACAGACCTCCAGGGACAGTGATTTTATCACCTCCCTGGGCATCACATTCCAGTGTCTAAATTACGATTAATAAGGACTGCAAACTTGGGGAATACTCGAGTCACAGGGCAGCTCAACCAGGCAGACACACTGAACTGTATGTTAGCTGCAAATACAAGACAGTAGAGAAGTAGATCCCAAAGAAACAATTTAAGGAAGCACCAGCTGAGTAGGCCCCAAAAAGCAATTAAAGGCTGGCTAAGTGAACAAAGGGAAGAGATAGTAGTTCACTACAGGATACTGCTTTATCTTACTAAACATATAGAACACTAATTTTAAGATTGCTTTAGCTTAAAAGGGTGCTGAGCTTGAAAAAAAACCAAGCACAATGCGCATGTGCTACGGGATGAGGTGACAAGTTTGAACTTATGAAGACTACTAGCCTTCCTCCTGAAGACCCCCAGCTGACCCCCAGAGACCGATGCCAAATAAGGGGGAGGGTGAGGGAGGAGATTATGATAATGATTTCCAAGAGCTAATTGTAATAATAGCCACCCATTCCTGGAAATAATGAATATGTAGAGCATTTAATGTATATAAACTGTGAAGTTTTTGTCCCTGGTTGCACAAGTTTGGTGGAGAGATCCCCCTTGTGCCCAGCACTGAATAAACAAATACCTGCTACTCAGAGATTCAAGTCTGTGAGTAGTTCTTTTCCAGGTTTTCTTGCCATCACTTCCCTCCTTTTTCTGTTTCTAACTTTCTTATCACACCTTCTCTCCCCCTCCAGGGGGAGACAAAGAAATTATAAAGTCTCACTCCCTAATGGTATTTTGACATTGTTTGTGTCCTAATTCACACTGGGGGAATCGAATGAACACTCCTGAGTCTTATTGGACCAGGACAACTACACCAGCTGTTTAGATGCCCTAAGACTTGTTCACCAACAACATACATCTTTCTCTTGCTGGATGTTGGAGTGATGTAGCAGCACATAGTCAGCTCCCATTCAAAGCAACCAACGTCAAGCTCTGTTGGAGAAAGTAACATTACCATCTCATTTTTTAGTGTCTGAATGCTAAAAGGTATCTTTATGCTAATAATCATCTCATTCCTTTACAGCAATGGTTCTTTTCCTTTCCACTCAGGATGTGTTTCAACAGTGCTCATGCAGAAGCAGATTTAACACACAACTTCACATATGAAGGCAGTAGAGTTTACATATGTGTTTTCACTATAGCTAAGGTTAGAGCCTTTCCAATTTTACCTTTGGTTTCCAGGGTCACAGGGTCAGAGTATTCCCCTGCCACAGCTTTGTTGCAAGCTTGTACTCTGAGGTTCATGTATTTTGTGTCAAATTTCAAACCTAAAAAGTGAACATTTAGAAACTTGAAATTACATTGAATACTGACAATGTTTACAAGACTAAGACCTATTCCACATAGATGTCTACCACTTAATCTACAAAAAACACGCTTGATATCAGTGTGAACTTTCTTTAATGCATGATTATTTTTTTCACAAAACCTCAAAGTCAAAATAAAAGACAGAGCTATTATTGTACAAAGCAAAGCACCCAAGACTAATGTGATATGACAGAAGCTTCAATACATGCAGGAAAAAGGGATATTTTGCCAAACTTCCAAGTATAAAGAGTTGTATCAACATTCTTGGGTATGAAGTATAAAAAACCTTTACCTGATAACGTATACTGAGTAGCTTTAATACAGTCGATCATTTCCCAGTGCTGTTCACCTTTTAGTCGAGGGAGTCCATCAAAGTTGGTTTTCCTATACTCCAGCACAAAATGATCAATTCTGCTATCTTCTTCAGGCATTCTCCATGACACTGTTATGCAGTTATCTGCAACCAGACATGCTGCTATGTCTATCTCTGGAGCTTTAGGGACTGCAGGAAGACAAATACACAGATCAGTTCAAAGAAGAGGATGGGCTGAATATTGTTTTGTTCTCCTGAATATTTGTTTTGCTAAATGAGAAATAAACATCAGAATTTGCAGCATGGTTTTCAGATCTTTGTCTGTAAGTTGGGCTGACCTCTTCTGGAAGAAGTAAAGACATGCTTAGAGTGAACTTAGAATACTAACCTACATTTATAACAAACACTACACAGGACTAACATTAAGAATCAAACTTCTCAGTCTTTAGGAGGTAGCTATAGCTGCAGCCCACAGACAGTATATGTTTACTTCCATCACTACAGACAGTGTAATAGTTTCCACTCTCCACACCACAGTTCTTTCCTTTTTACCCTTTTGCCTTGAAAGAAGGGGAAACAATTCTTAAGATCCACTAAGGACTGAAGTTTTGCTTATAGACAATAGAAGTGTATTTACATGAAATCAAAGAGCACTTAAGTCAGTGGGAAATGTTTTGCACCAGAGTTTACATACTATTTGTAGTGTCTAAAGTACATTTAAGGCAGAATTCTGCTGGAGGAGGTAAAAAGAGGTTTTACTGTTTGCAGTTTTTAGAGGAAGGATCTGCAAAATCTTTTCCTTTGTTTCAGCATTGACAAAAGCTTGTAAACAGACATATGAGTAGCCTACAAGTCAATGTATCAAGCAGGGACATCAAAAAAGTACAATACTGATGCATCTGGGGAACTGACAGACCTGCAGATTTTGTTTGTCAAAAATCATCTCTTTTCGTAACACCCAAGCCCTTAACTGTGCTATTCTGTAGAGGTCCCAGTGGCCAAGTCCTAATTACACACAGGTTGCTTTTATGCAGTTAAAACAACTATTTCTTGAACAGATTGTTAGCCATGATTCCCCTCCATGATGACAGATAACAATCAGCTGCACATTATTTGCGGCTGAGTCGCTAAGAGATGTGTAATTTAACCATCTAGATACTAACACCTCCTAGCTATAGCAGGTTCACTAGAAGCAAAAGGCCTAGTTTGGTTTATACACACTACTTCACACCTTCTCCTCTTGATCTGTTCAAATATTTTAACCCACCACTACTGAAACACATGCTTTCACCCTCACATCCCGGAAATTTAAGCCAAGCAGGAATCAAACTGAAGCTGTGGTATACGTTTAAGATGTCTGAGAACAAGTAAGCAACACAGAAGAGACTGAAAGCAAAAGTATTCAAGCCTGTACCGGTTTTGGCTAGGACTGTTACATTTCTTCACAGAGGCTTATAGAGCACTACACTTTGGATTCAAGTTTTGGTAACACAGGGGGTTTAGTTATTAAGAGTAGTTCTCTCCCACTTCTCTCACTGCTCCGTCAGCCAGGGAGCTGTCAGTGCACAAGCACTGGGAAGGAACACAGCCAGGACAGCTGACCTAGTTGACTCAAGGATATTCCAGACCATATGACATCATGCTCAGCACATAAACCAGTGAGATGAAGAGGGGGGAAGTTTGGAGTGATGGCATCTTGTCTTCCCAAGTCCCTCTTCTGCTTTCCTGGGGATGGCTGAACACTCATTCTCCCACAGGAAGCAGCAAGTGAATTCACTTATGCACACAGCTTTTGATTTACCTATAAAACTGTCTTTATCTCAGTCCACAACTTCTCACTTTTATCCTCCTTATTCTCATCCCCATCCCACCATGGCAGGGAGAGTGAGCAAGCAGCTGTGTGGTGCTTTGCTGCCTGCTGGGGTTAAACTACAACAAAGGCTCAAGTGTTAATTACATGCATTCGCCAAAGTCATCCAACAATAATTCTGAGAGTAATTTGAGAAGATCCCTTAATAGGCAAAACAAAAATTAAGACTAGGACAAGAATTTCAGCACATATACCTGTAAGTATAACTACCTACTCCAATTATTTTTGTCATGGTATAAGATACCAGATAGTCTTCGAAGTGCTTGAGGTGACCAAGCCTTCAGCATGATTCTGGCAAGTAGTGTTCAAATTACCACAACACCAAACCAATTTTCAACTTCCCACACTAGGACATTAGT
Source organism: Acanthisitta chloris (assembly GCF_000695815.1). Taxonomy (NCBI): domain Eukaryota; kingdom Metazoa; phylum Chordata; class Aves; order Passeriformes; family Acanthisittidae; genus Acanthisitta; species Acanthisitta chloris. The sequence continues at coordinate 13,146 of NW_008672117.1, read as the reverse complement.
ATTTCATGATGTATGAAGGGCTATCAATACTCACTGCAATTCTGCCTGCAACAGTTTGAGCTACCAGTATTTTGTGTCTGAGTAATTTGAAAGCTTAGCACTACAGTAGAAAAAGCAAAATTGATACCCAGACAGGTAATTTTCCTGTTTACAAACCAAAGGACCAAATAATTTAAACTCCTATGTATTTGACAATGAAAATGCTGTATAACAAGGGTCACACAAAAGCATATCTTTATCTAGATACAAGACTTTGTCCACACTTGCTGTTAGATCTTTACACTCCTACTCCTGTTAAACAAGTGTACTGTGATCAGCTTACCTTCCCTGTTTCCCTAGCTAAGAAACACAGAGCAACAATCAACTCCTAAAGTCTAAGACTAGAGGGTGAATTTCTGCCTCAACACTGGTCATTTACCACTCCTGTGACCACATACTGTATCTGCAGCAAGGCAAACAGGCAGAAATGTAAACTGATGCCACCAAGTCCTTAACAGATTTGGGCTAGTGACCTAGAGATGAAACAATTTACATCCCTGTCAGCACTATTCCTGCCAATATGTTCTTGGTAACAGTTAAGGGCAAAGTGTTTTAAATAGAACAGCAGTATGAGTAAACAGACATGAAAGATACATACTGGTCTAATGCACCTAAGTTTAGTGTCAAGAAGGAATAGATGTGTCAATACACATTTTGTACTATGGTAACGTCACTGCACTAGTAGACTATCCCTCTCTTGCATTTCAGACCATTTCACCACTCTTGTACTAGTTTACATTTCCATGCATAACATTGCTGCAGATGAGTAGGACTCTGGAGTGTCACTAAGCATCAAGCTAGCACGCACAGTCCTGGGAAACCTCAGTTAACTTCACAGAGTACAGAGGAACTGACAACTCAGGAAAAAAACATGGGCTGGAAAACTCATTGTCACTCCTGAGATCAATATTATTTTCACAAATGCTGTCTTAGAATGCAGAAATTAATGCAATACAACTAGTAAACTCTTACCCTCCATGTATTTAGTTTAACATACAATGAGTAAAAACAAGGATAGGTACTCTGATAAATTTGCTCACTGAGGGGCAAGAGGTGTGGTTTTCTTGCATTTGGTTGGTTTAAATGGATAAAGTTGTTAATGTAGTAGCAAATTAAAACCACTGCATACAGTTTTTACCTGGCAGAAACTTTACAGCCTGGAGCATGCGCTTTTCAGGAGTGAAGTCCACCATCAAATGGGTCATACTATCACTGACTTTGGGTTTCAGAGAGATGCGGAATGCTGAAGCCACTGTGACACTAAAGCCAAGAAAGCAGCATTAACATAAAGGTGTTTTACATTGTTCAAGTCCTACAGCCATTTTCCAAAACAGCAATAAGACAACCTGTTATCATTAACACCAAACTACTGATCAAAGACCAAAACATCTTTCTCACAGGTAACTGTTTACCATTCACCACACTCCAAAACAGAAAGTTTTGCTAATGTGATTGTCTCAGAGAATAACATTGCAAACTTCCATATTACTAGGCAAATAAATACCAGAGGCAACTAGAGGAGAGTTTAAAACATTTTACTAGTGAAGAAACTTCGGTAAGAGACAAACCAAAGTTCCTATCACTTGACATAAAAATCAGGAAGGATGAAAAACCTGAAGCACTGCAGACTCAAGACATTTCTAAACACAGCAGTGAACAAGCTGACTATGCTAATTTCATATCTATCTCTGATCTTGTCAGCAGATGAAGAAATGTTAAAGCTGCAGATTGGAGCATGCAAGTACCTGACCAGTCTTACTAGACACAGTGAAGCACTAAAGAACCTTCTGAAATTCAGCAGAGGCAATTGCAGGTCCTGCACCTCGGGGGGGAGGAATAACCCTATTGGCAGTACAGGCTGGGGCTGACCTGTTGAAGAGCAGCTGTGGAGAAGGACCTGTGGGTCCTGGAGGACAACAAGCTGCCTCTGAGCCAGCAGTGGCCCTTGGGGCCAAGAAAGCCAATGGAATACAGAGGTACATTTGGAAGGTCATTGCCAGCAGGTCAAGGGAGATGATCCTGCCCCTCTGCTCAGCCCTGGTGAGACTTTTCTGGGAGTGCTGTGCCCAGTTCTGGGCTCCTCCAGAGACACAGAGCACCTGGAGTGGGTCCAGAGAAGGGCAACAGAGATAATTAGGGGACTGGAGCATCTCTCCTGAGGAATGGCTGAGAGAGCTGTGCCTGTTCAGCCTCAAGAAAAGACAACTAGGAGAGAACCTTATCCATGTCCATCAGTATCTGAAGGGAAGTGTCAGAGGATGGATCAGGCTCTGCTCGGTGATGCTGAGCAATAGGACAAAAGGCAACAGGCAGAAACTAATCCACAGAACTTCCACCTAAACATGAGGAGGAACACTTAACTGTGAGGGTGAATGAGCACTGTAAGATTGTCAGAGTGTGTATGGATTCCCTCTCACTGGAGATATTCAAGAACTGACTGGATGCAATCCTGTGCCATGTGCTCTGGGATGACCCTGCTTGAGCAGGGAGGTTGGACCAGATAGTCCACTGTGTCTCCTTCCAACCTTAGCCTTGCAGCAAGATCTGAATAACACTGATTCAGACAGCACACGGGTCCCCACTCCTAATTCAAAGATAAAAAGATCAACTACAAAGAAATACACACCACAAAGCAAAGTCAACTGCAAACACCTGAATGCATATTATACTCCAGATGTGTGGGATCTTTAGAACACCTAATACTTATCACTTCCTGTGAGCTACCACATACTCCACTAGTATGCAAGAGAGACTGTGCACTAACCACAGACACACTAGAGAACAGTGAAAAGCAAAACTTCTGGTAGTGAGGGAAGGGGATGGAATATAAAGTTTAATATTAAAGGTATGTATGTATGTCAGGGGGGACAGGCATTACAATTTTGGGATATGAGACTGAACTGTCACAAAAGACAGGTCAACTGATCTCCCAAGACAGAGTGCATGTTCTGAAGCTCTGTATAGGTGCCTAGCAGATTCTACTGCTTGGCCAGATGGATAGACTAAATCTCTCCTTAAGAAACAATAATCCTCTAACAAGCACTAAGAGAACACCAGGGAGCAGTCAGTTTCAGAGAGTTTTTAAATTTCTGTTTAGACACCAATCTTAAGAGAACCACAGAGGGTTAGGTGATATGGCATTTCAAGAAACCACAAGAGAATGCTTATTAGAGATATAAAGTATTAGTATTTCCATCACTCACATCCACTATCCATCTGATTTGTTAAAGACACAAAATCTTTGCTCTTGGAAAAACAAAGATTAATTTCTCTAGCATTTACTCATTTTACACAGCACCTCGGTGAATGTAAATCAGGCCCTTCCTTGAAAACCTGTGCACTAAAAACCAACCTACTTGGTCCATAAGAGCAACACACACTGAAAATACCCTGTGACCTGCCTTCCAAAATGTTATCCACATCTTAGCAAGTTTTCTGAACCAGAAGGTCAGACTCTTGGAATAGAATTCACATTATTCCAAGGGAAAAAAACCCAGCCCTAGCATATGTTTTGAAACAGTAAAATTTTCATTTTTAAACAACAGTTTGAAGATACAGTTCAAAGAAAAGCTACCAGAAATAACAGTTTCACTGTCACTAGTCAGTGGTGTCACCAGAAATACTGTAGCAGCTACAAGGTTTTACACATTCTGAAGGAAAATTAGCTACCAAGATCTTCAAATACTTTAAAAAAATAAGACAAACAACAAGATTTTCTCACAACTTAAAAGAGGCAGAGTCAGCTTAAAACATCATGTCAGCCATCAGGTATTGATAATAATTAAGGAGATGGATAAATAGATCTCTATTTAAAAACATGCAAATAATAGCAGCTGCTGCATGGCTCTACTACCCTGCATTAAAATAATCTCTCTCTTTATTTAAAGATATAAAAAGCCAACAGTCAGCAAGGAAAAACACTACATGAACAGCACAGAAGTTTAGTTCTGTATCAAAAGTTAAGAAGTCACAACAAACACTTAGGAAAGAGTCAATGTATTCCATTTAAGCTGAGTATGATCCCTTCAAAGTAAGTGCATTTTCAAGGATAAGATTAATTCAAAGACAACAGTGATAGATTTTGTACTGTACCTATCTTTGATCTGTCTGGCAGCCTTGATGCATGTCAGGAAGAAGAGAGAGAAAGTAGTTAATATTTCCATGCAAGTATCAATGGCAGTAACATGCAAGAAGGCCAAGAACAATCTCTGCTGTTATGGCTCAGATTTGAAGATCAAAATGATTTTAACATTTTCACCAAAATCAATTGTCCCATTAAGCATGTTAATAGCATGGGTTAGCATGGCAACACTGCATCACCTGGGGAAAAAATTGATCTCAAGAACCACACCAAACCAATGCCAAATTACTCAACTTACTGGGTGTGACCTTGTCTTTTCAGATTTCTCTCAGCTGGTTAAGTTACTCTCCATTGCATTTTAAAAGAGCTACAGGACCAAGTCAGGAACATTTAACTACCATGGTATTTTCTGTGAAACTGTGAAGTGTTTATTAGTGGCATGTAACCTTCCCTGACTTGTTTGGCTACACACCATAGGATGTATGCTTTGATAAGCAAGAATAAAATAGGACTTGCTCTAAATTTTCCTCTGAGAGTTGTTGTAATTTTCTAGCAGTACTTCCTAAAAGATTCTATGCTGCTATTCAAAAATCACAGAATGTAGTTCTTCCCAGCACTTAAATGATACCACTGAAGCAGACAGGAAATACGTCATGGCCATTTCTGTAAGACAAACACTAACTGGTGTTTGGAAAGACAAAAATCCTTCTCTTTCACCAAGAGGAGCTGCAAACCTAAGGCAAAATGTTGCTGCTGAAGTAGTGATGTCGTAGTTATGTCTGTAATCTGTGCTTAGAGTTAACAATACTCTTTGATGCAGTTGTCATTTGGCTGAACTATTTTCCCTTTCAAAGGGAAGACAAACATCAGTTAGTTTACCAGTTTGAAGCCAAAAGTGGAGAACTTCCACATTTTTCACTACATACAAATCACACTCAATAAATAAAAAAAAATAAAATTTAGTTGTCCCTGCTACAAAACCAATTATATATTCCCAAAGTGGAAAGCAGGAAAACCCAAGTATTTAGAAATAATTTAGCTTAAGAGGCAGCTTTGTTCCACTTCAAAACAAAGTTGTTGTAGGAAGTACTGACTGATTTTCCTGCATGACAACTGTAGGTAAAACAGAGATACTTCACAAGAAAAACCTTGTCTTGTGAAACTTGTGGTAGCCAGGACTCAGTGAACACTCTTCTGCAAGCCACTCCTAGCTTTACTCCTTTGACTTCAGTTTGTTCCCAGGCTACTGACAGAGAAGGGTATCAGCCCATGCCAAAAGAGCTGCTCAGCAGTGTCTACCTAACCACTGAAACCTCCTGTATGCTGTCAATGATGTTCTTTTGACTTCCAGGTAAGTCAACTCAGCAAATAAAGCCTCAAAAAACTTAACATAGAAAAAAAAATAACAGCTTAAAAAATAATCTTTGTTTAGTCTTATGCTAGTTTCTTCTGAGCTGTTTTACTAGAGTATCCAAATAAAATTTGTGCCAAATAAAGTCAGGGCTAGAACTGTCCCTTCAGGAACGCTTGGTATTCCTACTAGCAGAGTAATAGAATTAGCTGCCTAATAGCCAAGGCAATATTACCTTAAAATGTCATATCCACATGCACAAATGCTAGGTTGTGTAATGCAAGTATCAAATCCTAGATTTTGGAGCTCATTGGATTGGATTTCAGTATCTTAACCTTCACACTTCAAATCTGAAGTGATTTTCCCCCTAGCAAACACTCAAGTAACTTTCCTTAGTGTATTTGATCGGAAAAAAGCATTAGAGACACCTGAAATGAAACAACTTACAGTACAGTCAAAGCTACATCCTGCACAGAGGTCAAGAGCTAGTTTAGTATTTTATATATCAATATGACAAGACAGAAAGGACAACTCAAACCCAAGTCCTAAGAAAAACACTCAGTTTAGGAGTTGTTGCTCTTCGAGGCAAATAAATCCAAGCTGACACACAGAAAGCAGGACAGCACACAAACATGCTGCCAAAAGGTAGAACTGACACACTAAGACAACTCTCCTCCTCGCTCTTTCAGAATGATTTGTGTCCTTGTTCCCGTTAAAATGCAGAAAGAAGAAAAGTAATTGGGTCTTGGCTTTGGCATGGCTAAGCCCACCACTACCACCAGGATTACTGTAGCAAGCATTAGTGCACTGATTCAGTGTATATGTAGCACTGTTTTATTAATTTATGACTGTATTCTCCCAGTTAGATACAGGTTACCTGATTTACAAGTCTGCCTTGATGAAGTACAAATTATCACAATGCAAGGTCCAAATCAGGATCTTGTCTACACAGTACACACATGAATCTGAAGGTTTTGGGGAACAGAGGAATTCAGTTTTGAACTGAATCTAGTTCCATAGGGTCTTTCAGGACAGCTAGAGAGTTACAAATTTAAGATACACAGCCGGCATCGAGTTCTGCAGAACAAACATCTTGTCACCCACAGATGGGTGAGAGAGCAACCAGAGACTCTGTAAGTGTCATAAAACAGCACTGTGCAACCAACCAGTCATTTGCCACAGCTTTTAGTGCTGGCCATCACACATTTTCCAAGTCAGCATTAGGGAGAATTATTTCACTCTCACTTTCTGGACCAAACGACAGTTGTCCAGCAGAAGGCATTGCTTTCCCTCCCCTCTCACTCTAAATAAGATAAAACTTATCTTATTAGAAACTGCATAAAAATTCAAGGCTCTAGTGCTCGACTTGTCCTCCTCAGAGCAATAACTGTATTGTTATATGCCTCTCTATCCTTACTTTCAGTATACCTGGTGAGTTTGCAGTGTCCAGGACAGTAATGCAAAGGGTGTTTCAAACTGAGACAGGTATCAACATCTGCCTTACACACATCTGCTCAATGTTTTCTACCTCTAAGAGCTCCACAGAGTTCTTTATGTCCAGCGACTGCACAGCAAGTTCCAGCAGCTCTTCAGAACTCTCTAGGGCACGATTACAATGGCTAAGCTGATCCTGAAGAAAAAAAAAAAAACAAACAGAAAGAATAATTTGAGGTCTTCATACTAAAAGCAGTTTAAAAGGTACCAGTCCTAGGAACTACCTGGCTCTGTTATGCATTTGTAACAACTTACTACCTTATATAATCAAGGTGATTACCCTTGACACAGTGTTCTAACTAGGGCTTCACTGTGCTTGCCAAGTGCACAGCGATACACGACACATCCTACAAATCCAAGGGGAAAAAAGCTGGATAGGTGGTGAAGTCTGATTTATAAGCCAGATTTCATCTTAAGGCCTGTTTCTCCTGTTTCTCTTTGAGAAGCAAAGAAACAAACACTTATATTCACATGCACTACAAATCCTATTTACAGAACTGCACCTCATCACTGCATGACAGTGTTTAATGCAGCAGTAGCCTTGAAAAAGGCAATGACTTTATCCCCAACCAGCTCTAGGACTATCACAAGACAATCCTGAAAATCAATACTGCTGTGTAACAAATGGGGATAGCAGAGGAACAGAAACAGAGGAAGTTTAGAACTGCTTCTACTCAGCTGCAAAAGTTTACAGATGTAGTCATATAGTTACCTGCAGAGCTTGAATTTTATGAGCCTCTTCTTGCTGAATAGTGTTGGCCATACTCCCCTTCATCTCATCCAGCACGGAATACAGACCATCAAATTCTTCATCCAACTCACTGATTGCATTAGAGGCATTTACCTGAAAAGAGAATTGAAAATGCTGTTTATACTGGAAACAAATCAAACTAGACTGAGACTGAAAGTAATATATCCATGAAAATTCCATGATCCTCAAACTAGCACAGAACCAGCAGGCAACTTTGTTCCATGAAACAAAGCCCTGATCTTCCCTCTCACAATTATATCGAATGCTGGATGTTTGAAAGGAGGTATCCAGTTCCATACAAAATGATTTCATTTGATACTAAAAGCAGCACTCAAGAAGCCATTTTAAAGATCTGCTGGACGTTTTCCATTTCTGTAGTTAACTTGGCTCAGCTTCAGCATAAAACAACTTACAGCTTACTGACAGGCTAAAGGAACCTAAACCACACCCTCACGTAGATGCTCTGACAATTAGGTCTAACTTTTAACTCAA